>NC_086383.1:2790507-2840507 GCF_036588685.1 Mytilus trossulus | reverse complement strand
CGGCAGATTTATTGTCTAGTTGATCTGAAATCCATCCATTTAAGCAGGTTGGTTCAAAGATTGCAGTGATGTTGAAACGTGGGCTGGCATGTACCCAATACATATATGCCTGGTAGGCATGCTGCATTGCAGTCTTATATGTCTTGAGACTTGGGACAGCTTGTAACCAACGAACAAACTGCTTCATCTCATTGTTTGTCTTGTACTCTTGTTTATGCTCTTTTTCTGCTTCCCATTTTCTTCCTACTTCCTCTATAGTTGGACCTTCTGCCTCATTGTCACTAGTTATTTCCATCTCAACATTATCACTATGTACTGGTTCTGTTTCGACTTGCTCTATTATTGGATCTTCTGTCTGATTGTCCCTTTTTTTTCCCATCTGAACATTATCATCAGGAACTGGATCTACTTCCTCTATTATTGGACCTTCTGTCTGATTGTTAGGGTTAGGGTTAGGGTTAGGGTTAGGGTTAGGGTTAGGGTTAGGGTTAGGGTTAGGGGTTAGGGTTAGGGTTAGGGTTAGGGTTAGGGTTAGGGTTAGGGTTAGGGTTAGGGGTTAGGGTTAGGGTTAGGGTTAGGGTTAGGGTTAGGGTTAGGGTTTAGGGTTAGGGTTTAGGGTTAGGGTTAGGGTTAGGGTTAGGGTTAGGGTTTAGGGTTAGGGTTTAGGGTTAGGGTTAGGGTTAGGGTTAGGGTTAGGGTTAGGGTTAGGGTTAGGGTTAGGGTTAGGGTTAGGGTTAGGGTTAGGGTTAGGGTTAGGGTTAGGGTTAGGGTTAGGGTTAGGGTTAGGGTTAGGGTTAGGGTTAGGGTTAGGGTTAGGGTTAGGGTTAGGGTAGTGTACTTTGGCGAGGGTTAGTGAGGTGCCCTTTCTCTCTTCTGCGCATGTCTGCCCTTTTTTGTGACTGCGCATGCGTCAGAAATTTCAAAAAATATTTCTAAGTCCAGAGTATGAAAAGTGCCTTTGACTTCAATCTTCAAACAGATGTAGAATGGATTTGAATAGAGATATTTTTATAAAGTTAACTGTTCCTAAAAGATAGAGAAGCAATCTAGAGAATGAAAACGTATTGGTATCACTGAAATGTACGGCCGCACCCTCCGACCTCACTGAAGAAACGTTTGTGGGAGAGTAAAGCCTAACCCCAAGTTAACCCCAACTCCTAAACTACAACAGATAAAGACTTGCGGTCTTCACTACAAGCTTAATTGTCGAAAAGTACTACCCCTAACGGGGCAGATTTTTTAACGGCAAGCCAATCGCAGCAGAGGATCATGTTGAAATATTGAAAAGATAGACTTTGAAAAGTACCAAAAACCATAACCCGACCCCCCATCCCTCCAAAATTGTGATTTTTGAGAAGTTTGTGGAAAAACTTAATACGAAAATCCAATCGGTTACCCTCCTAGACTTACCCTTTCCGAGATGGAGTAAGGCCTCCAAAACAACAATTTTAACACATTTGGGGTTTGGGTTAGGGTTAGTGTTTGGGTTAGGGTCAGGGTTAAGGTTAGGGTTAAGGTTAGGGTTTGGGTTAGGGTTAGGGTTTGGGTTAGGGTCAGGGTTAAGGTTAGTGTTAAGGTTAGGGTTTGGGTTAGGGTTAGGGTTTGGGTTAGGGTCAGGGTTAAGGTTAGTGTTAAGGTTAGGGTTAGGGTTAGGGTTAGGGTTTGGGTTAGGGTTAGTGTTAGGGTTAGTGTTTGGGTTAGGGTTAGGGTCAGGGTTAAGGTTAGTGTTTGGGTTAGGGTTAGGGTTAGTGTTTGGGTTAGGGTTAAGGTTAGGGTTTGGGTTAGTGTTTGGGTTAGGGTTAGGGTCAGGGTTAAGGTTAGTGTTTGGGTTAGGGTTAGGGTTAGGGTTAGGGGTTAGGGTTAGGGTCAGGGTCAGGGTTAGGGTCAGGGTTTGGGACATGGTAGTGTACTTTGGCGAGGGTTAGTGAGGTGCCCTTTCTCTCTTCTGCGCATGTCTGCCCTTTTTTGTGACTGCGCATGCGTCAGAAATTTCAAAAAATATTTCTAAGTCCAGAGTATGAAAAGTGCCTTTGACTTCAATCTTCAAACAGATGTAGAATGGATTTGAATAGAGATATTTTTATAAAGTTAACTGTTCCTAAAAGATAGAGAAGCAATCTAGAGAATGAAAACGTATTGGTATCACTGAAATGTACGGCCGCACCCTCCGACCTCACTGAAGAAACGTTTGTGGGAGAGTAAAGCCTAACCCCAAGTTAACCCCAACTCCTAAACTACAACAGATAAAGACTTGCGGTCTTCACTACAAGCTTAATTGTCGAAAAGTACTACCCCTAACGGGGCAGATTTTTTAACGGCAAGCCAATCGCAGCAGAGGATCATGTTGAAATATTGAAAAGATAGACTTTGAAAAGTACCAAAAACCATAACCCGACCCCCCATCCCTCCAAAATTGTGATTTTTGAGAAGTTTGTGGAAAAACTTAATACGAAAATCCAATCGGTTACCCTCCTAGACTTACCCTTTCCGAGATGGAGTAAGGCCTCCAAAACAACAATTTTAACACATTTGGGGTTTGGGTTAGGGTTAGTGTTTGGGTTAGGGTCAGGGTTAAGGTTAGGGTTAAGGTTAGGGTTTGGGTTAGGGTTAGGGTTTGGGTTAGGGTCAGGGTTAAGGTTAGTGTTAAGGTTAGGGTTTGGGTTAGGGTTAGGGTTTGGGTTAGGGTCAGGGTTAAGGTTAGTGTTAAGGTTAGGGTTAGGGTTAGGGTTAGGGTTTGGGTTAGGGTTAGTGTTAGGGTTAGTGTTTGGGTTAGGGTTAGGGTCAGGGTTAAGGTTAGTGTTTGGGTTAGGGTTAGGGTTAGTGTTTGGGTTAGGGTTAAGGTTAGGGTTTGGGTTAGTGTTTGGGTTAGGGTTAGGGTCAGGGTTAAGGTTAGTGTTTGGGTTAGGGTTAGGGTTAGGGTTAGGGGTTAGGGTTAGGGTCAGGGTCAGGGTTAGGGTCAGGGTTTGGGACATGGTAGTGTACTTTGGCGAGGGTTAGTGAGGTGCCCTTTCTCTCTTCTGCGCATGTCTGCCCTTTTTTGTGACTGCGCATGCGTCAGAAATTTCAAAAAATATTTCTAAGTCCAGAGTATGAAAAGTGCCTTTGACTTCAATCTTCAAACAGATGTAGAATGGATTTGAATAGAGATATTTTTATAAAGTTAACTGTTCCTAAAAGATAGAGAAGCAATCTAGAGAATGAAAACGTATTGGTATCACTGAAATGTACGGCCGCACCCTCCGACCTCACTGAAGAAACGTTTGTGGGAGAGTAAAGCCTAACCCCAAGTTAACCCCAACTCCTAAACTACAACAGATAAAGACTTGCGGTCTTCACTACAAGCTTAATTGTCGAAAAGTACTACCCCTAACGGGGCAGATTTTTTAACGGCAAGCCAATCGCAGCAGAGGATCATGTTGAAATATTGAAAAGATAGACTTTGAAAAGTACCAAAAACCATAACCCGACCCCCCATCCCTCCAAAATTGTGATTTTTGAGAAGTTTGTGGAAAAACTTAATACGAAAATCCAATCGGTTACCCTCCTAGACTTACCCTTTCCGAGATGGAGTAAGGCCTCCAAAACAACAATTTTAACACATTTGGGGTTTGGGTTAGGGTTAGTGTTTGGGTTAGGGTCAGGGTTAAGGTTAGGGTTAAGGTTAGGGTTTGGGTTAGGGTTAGGGTTTGGGTTAGGGTCAGGGTTAAGGTTAGTGTTAAGGTTAGGGTTTGGGTTAGGGTTAGGGTTTGGGTTAGGGTCAGGGTTAAGGTTAGTGTTAAGGTTAGGGTTAGGGTTAGGGTTAGGGTTTGGGTTAGGGTTAGTGTTAGGGTTAGTGTTTGGGTTAGGGTTAGGGTCAGGGTTAAGGTTAGTGTTTGGGTTAGGGTTAGGGTTAGTGTTTGGGTTAGGGTTAAGGTTAGGGTTTGGGTTAGTGTTTGGGTTAGGGTTAGGGTCAGGGTTAAGGTTAGTGTTTGGGTTAGGGTTAGGGTTAGGGTTAGGGGTTAGGGTTAGGGTCAGGGTCAGGGTTAGGGTCAGGGTTTGGGACATGGTAGTGTACTTTGGCGAGGGTTAGTGAGGTGCCCTTTCTCTCTTCTGCGCATGTCTGCCCTTTTTTGTGACTGCGCATGCGTCAGAAATTTCAAAAAATATTTCTAAGTCCAGAGTATGAAAAGTGCCTTTGACTTCAATCTTCAAACAGATGTAGAATGGATTTGAATAGAGATATTTTTATAAAGTTAACTGTTCCTAAAAGATAGAGAAGCAATCTAGAGAATGAAAACGTATTGGTATCACTGAAATGTACGGCCGCACCCTCCGACCTCACTGAAGAAACGTTTGTGGGAGAGTAAAGCCTAACCCCAAGTTAACCCCAACTCCTAAACTACAACAGATAAAGACTTGCGGTCTTCACTACAAGCTTAATTGTCGAAAAGTACTACCCCTAACGGGGCAGATTTTTTAACGGCAAGCCAATCGCAGCAGAGGATCATGTTGAAATATTGAAAAGATAGACTTTGAAAAGTACCAAAAACCATAACCCGACCCCCCATCCCTCCAAAATTGTGATTTTTGAGAAGTTTGTGGAAAAACTTAATACGAAAATCCAATCGGTTACCCTCCTAGACTTACCCTTTCCGAGATGGAGTAAGGCCTCCAAAACAACAATTTTAACACATTTGGGGTTTGGGTTAGGGTTAGTGTTTGGGTTAGGGTCAGGGTTAAGGTTAGGGTTAAGGTTAGGGTTTGGGTTAGGGTTAGGGTTTGGGTTAGGGTCAGGGTTAAGGTTAGTGTTAAGGTTAGGGTTTGGGTTAGGGTTAGGGTTTGGGTTAGGGTCAGGGTTAAGGTTAGTGTTAAGGTTAGGGTTAGGGTTAGGGTTAGGGTTTGGGTTAGGGTTAGTGTTAGGGTTAGTGTTTGGGTTAGGGTTAGGGTCAGGGTTAAGGTTAGTGTTTGGGTTAGGGTTAGGGTTAGTGTTTGGGTTAGGGTTAAGGTTAGGGTTTGGGTTAGTGTTTGGGTTAGGGTTAGGGTCAGGGTTAAGGTTAGTGTTTGGGTTAGGGTTAGGGTTAGGGTTAGGGGTTAGGGTTAGGGTCAGGGTCAGGGTTAGGGTCAGGGTTTGGGACATGGTAGTGTACTTTGGCGAGGGTTAGTGAGGTGCCCTTTCTCTCTTCTGCGCATGTCTGCCCTTTTTTGTGACTGCGCATGCGTCAGAAATTTCAAAAAATATTTCTAAGTCCAGAGTATGAAAAGTGCCTTTGACTTCAATCTTCAAACAGATGTAGAATGGATTTGAATAGAGATATTTTTATAAAGTTAACTGTTCCTAAAAGATAGAGAAGCAATCTAGAGAATGAAAACGTATTGGTATCACTGAAATGTACGGCCGCACCCTCCGACCTCACTGAAGAAACGTTTGTGGGAGAGTAAAGCCTAACCCCAAGTTAACCCCAACTCCTAAACTACAACAGATAAAGACTTGCGGTCTTCACTACAAGCTTAATTGTCGAAAAGTACTACCCCTAACGGGGCAGATTTTTTAACGGCAAGCCAATCGCAGCAGAGGATCATGTTGAAATATTGAAAAGATAGACTTTGAAAAGTACCAAAAACCATAACCCGACCCCCCATCCCTCCAAAATTGTGATTTTTGAGAAGTTTGTGGAAAAACTTAATACGAAAATCCAATCGGTTACCCTCCTAGACTTACCCTTTCCGAGATGGAGTAAGGCCTCCAAAACAACAATTTTAACACATTTGGGGTTTGGGTTAGGGTTAGTGTTTGGGTTAGGGTCAGGGTTAAGGTTAGGGTTAAGGTTAGGGTTTGGGTTAGGGTTAGGGTTTGGGTTAGGGTCAGGGTTAAGGTTAGTGTTAAGGTTAGGGTTTGGGTTAGGGTTAGGGTTTGGGTTAGGGTCAGGGTTAAGGTTAGTGTTAAGGTTAGGGTTAGGGTTAGGGTTAGGGTTTGGGTTAGGGTTAGTGTTAGGGTTAGTGTTTGGGTTAGGGTTAGGGTCAGGGTTAAGGTTAGTGTTTGGGTTAGGGTTAGGGTTAGTGTTTGGGTTAGGGTTAAGGTTAGGGTTTGGGTTAGTGTTTGGGTTAGGGTTAGGGTCAGGGTTAAGGTTAGTGTTTGGGTTAGGGTTAGGGTTAGGGTTAGGGGTTAGGGTTAGGGTCAGGGTCAGGGTTAGGGTCAGGGTTTGGGACATGGTAGTGTACTTTGGCGAGGGTTAGTGAGGTGCCCTTTCTCTCTTCTGCGCATGTCTGCCCTTTTTTGTGACTGCGCATGCGTCAGAAATTTCAAAAAATATTTCTAAGTCCAGAGTATGAAAAGTGCCTTTGACTTCAATCTTCAAACAGATGTAGAATGGATTTGAATAGAGATATTTTTATAAAGTTAACTGTTCCTAAAAGATAGAGAAGCAATCTAGAGAATGAAAACGTATTGGTATCACTGAAATGTACGGCCGCACCCTCCGACCTCACTGAAGAAACGTTTGTGGGAGAGTAAAGCCTAACCCCAAGTTAACCCCAACTCCTAAACTACAACAGATAAAGACTTGCGGTCTTCACTACAAGCTTAATTGTCGAAAAGTACTACCCCTAACGGGGCAGATTTTTTAACGGCAAGCCAATCGCAGCAGAGGATCATGTTGAAATATTGAAAAGATAGACTTTGAAAAGTACCAAAAACCATAACCCGACCCCCCATCCCTCCAAAATTGTGATTTTTGAGAAGTTTGTGGAAAAACTTAATACGAAAATCCAATCGGTTACCCTCCTAGACTTACCCTTTCCGAGATGGAGTAAGGCCTCCAAAACAACAATTTTAACACATTTGGGGTTTGGGTTAGGGTTAGTGTTTGGGTTAGGGTCAGGGTTAAGGTTAGGGTTAAGGTTAGGGTTTGGGTTAGGGTTAGGGTTTGGGTTAGGGTCAGGGTTAAGGTTAGTGTTAAGGTTAGGGTTTGGGTTAGGGTTAGGGTTTGGGTTAGGGTCAGGGTTAAGGTTAGTGTTAAGGTTAGGGTTAGGGTTAGGGTTAGGGTTTGGGTTAGGGTTAGTGTTAGGGTTAGTGTTTGGGTTAGGGTTAGGGTCAGGGTTAAGGTTAGTGTTTGGGTTAGGGTTAGGGTTAGTGTTTGGGTTAGGGTTAAGGTTAGGGTTTGGGTTAGTGTTTGGGTTAGGGTTAGGGTCAGGGTTAAGGTTAGTGTTTGGGTTAGGGTTAGGGTTAGGGTTAGGGGTTAGGGTTAGGGTCAGGGTCAGGGTTAGGGTCAGGGTTTGGGACATGGTAGTGTACTTTGGCGAGGGTTAGTGAGGTGCCCTTTCTCTCTTCTGCGCATGTCTGCTCTTTTTTGTGACTGCGCATGCGTCAGAAATTTCAAAAAATATTTCTAAGTCCAGAGTATGAAAAGTGCCTTTGACTTCAATCTTCAAACAGATGTAGAATGGATTTGAATAGAGATATTTTTATAAAGTTAACTGTTCCTAAAAGATAGAGAAGCAATCTAGAGAATGAAAACGTATTGGTATCACTGAAATGTACGGCCGCACCCTCCGACCTCACTGAAGAAACGTTTGTGGGAGAGTAAAGCCTAACCCCAAGTTAACCCCAACTCCTAAACTACAACAGATAAAGACTTGCGGTCTTCACTACAAGCTTAATTGTCGAAAAGTACTACCCCTAACGGGGCAGATTTTTTAACGGCAAGCCAATCGCAGCAGAGGATCATGTTGAAATATTGAAAAGATAGACTTTGAAAAGTACCAAAAACCATAACCCGACCCCCCATCCCTCCAAAATTGTGATTTTTGAGAAGTTTGTGGAAAAACTTAATACGAAAATCCAATCGGTTACCCTCCTAGACTTACCCTTTCCGAGATGGAGTAAGGCCTCCAAAACAACAATTTTAACACATTTGGGGTTTGGGTTAGGGTTAGTGTTTGGGTTAGGGTCAGGGTTAAGGTTAGGGTTAAGGTTAGGGTTTGGGTTAGGGTTAGGGTTTGGGTTAGGGTCAGGGTTAAGGTTAGTGTTAAGGTTAGGGTTTGGGTTAGGGTTAGGGTTTGGGTTAGGGTCAGGGTTAAGGTTAGTGTTAAGGTTAGGGTTAGGGTTAGGGTTAGGGTTTGGGTTAGGGTTAGTGTTAGGGTTAGTGTTTGGGTTAGGGTTAGGGTCAGGGTTAAGGTTAGTGTTTGGGTTAGGGTTAGGGTTAGTGTTTGGGTTAGGGTTAAGGTTAGGGTTTGGGTTAGTGTTTGGGTTAGGGTTAGGGTCAGGGTTAAGGTTAGTGTTTGGGTTAGGGTTAGGGTTAGGGTTAGGGGTTAGGGTTAGGGTCAGGGTCAGGGTTAGGGTCAGGGTTTGGGACATGGTAGTGTACTTTGGCGAGGGTTAGTGAGGTGCCCTTTCTCTCTTCTGCGCATGTCTGCCCTTTTTTGTGACTGCGCATGCGTCAGAAATTTCAAAAAATATTTCTAAGTCCAGAGTATGAAAAGTGCCTTTGACTTCAATCTTCAAACAGATGTAGAATGGATTTGAATAGAGATATTTTTATAAAGTTAACTGTTCCTAAAAGATAGAGAAGCAATCTAGAGAATGAAAACGTATTGGTATCACTGAAATGTACGGCCGCACCCTCCGACCTCACTGAAGAAACGTTTGTGGGAGAGTAAAGCCTAACCCCAAGTTAACCCCAACTCCTAAACTACAACAGATAAAGACTTGCGGTCTTCACTACAAGCTTAATTGTCGAAAAGTACTACCCCTAACGGGGCAGATTTTTTAACGGCAAGCCAATCGCAGCAGAGGATCATGTTGAAATATTGAAAAGATAGACTTTGAAAAGTACCAAAAACCATAACCCGACCCCCCATCCCTCCAAAATTGTGATTTTTGAGAAGTTTGTGGAAAAACTTAATACGAAAATCCAATCGGTTACCCTCCTAGACTTACCCTTTCCGAGATGGAGTAAGGCCTCCAAAACAACAATTTTAACACATTTGGGGTTTGGGTTAGGGTTAGTGTTTGGGTTAGGGTCAGGGTTAAGGTTAGGGTTAAGGTTAGGGTTTGGGTTAGGGTTAGGGTTTGGGTTAGGGTCAGGGTTAAGGTTAGTGTTAAGGTTAGGGTTTGGGTTAGGGTTAGGGTTTGGGTTAGGGTCAGGGTTAAGGTTAGTGTTAAGGTTAGGGTTAGGGTTAGGGTTAGGGTTTGGGTTAGGGTTAGTGTTAGGGTTAGTGTTTGGGTTAGGGTTAGGGTCAGGGTTAAGGTTAGTGTTTGGGTTAGGGTTAGGGTTAGTGTTTGGGTTAGGGTTAAGGTTAGGGTTTGGGTTAGTGTTTGGGTTAGGGTTAGGGTCAGGGTTAAGGTTAGTGTTTGGGTTAGGGTTAGGGTTAGGGTTAGGGGTTAGGGTTAGGGTCAGGGTCAGGGTTAGGGTCAGGGTTTGGGACATGGTAGTGTACTTTGGCGAGGGTTAGTGAGGTGCCCTTTCTCTCTTCTGCGCATGTCTGCCCTTTTTTGTGACTGCGCATGCGTCAGAAATTTCAAAAAATATTTCTAAGTCCAGAGTATGAAAAGTGCCTTTGACTTCAATCTTCAAACAGATGTAGAATGGATTTGAATAGAGATATTTTTATAAAGTTAACTGTTCCTAAAAGATAGAGAAGCAATCTAGAGAATGAAAACGTATTGGTATCACTGAAATGTACGGCCGCACCCTCCGACCTCACTGAAGAAACGTTTGTGGGAGAGTAAAGCCTAACCCCAAGTTAACCCCAACTCCTAAACTACAACAGATAAAGACTTGCGGTCTTCACTACAAGCTTAATTGTCGAAAAGTACTACCCCTAACGGGGCAGATTTTTTAACGGCAAGCCAATCGCAGCAGAGGATCATGTTGAAATATTGAAAAGATAGACTTTGAAAAGTACCAAAAACCATAACCCGACCCCCCATCCCTCCAAAATTGTGATTTTTGAGAAGTTTGTGGAAAAACTTAATACGAAAATCCAATCGGTTACCCTCCTAGACTTACCCTTTCCGAGATGGAGTAAGGCCTCCAAAACAACAATTTTAACACATTTGGGGTTTGGGTTAGGGTTAGTGTTTGGGTTAGGGTCAGGGTTAAGGTTAGGGTTAAGGTTAGGGTTTGGGTTAGGGTTAGGGTTTGGGTTAGGGTCAGGGTTAAGGTTAGTGTTAAGGTTAGGGTTTGGGTTAGGGTTAGGGTTTGGGTTAGGGTCAGGGTTAAGGTTAGTGTTAAGGTTAGGGTTAGGGTTAGGGTTAGGGTTTGGGTTAGGGTTAGTGTTAGGGTTAGTGTTTGGGTTAGGGTTAGGGTCAGGGTTAAGGTTAGTGTTTGGGTTAGGGTTAGGGTTAGTGTTTGGGTTAGGGTTAAGGTTAGGGTTTGGGTTAGTGTTTGGGTTAGGGTTAGGGTCAGGGTTAAGGTTAGTGTTTGGGTTAGGGTTAGGGTTAGGGTTAGGGGTTAGGGTTAGGGTCAGGGTCAGGGTTAGGGTCAGGGTTTGGGACATGGTAGTGTACTTTGGCGAGGGTTAGTGAGGTGCCCTTTCTCTCTTCTGCGCATGTCTGCCCTTTTTTGTGACTGCGCATGCGTCAGAAATTTCAAAAAATATTTCTAAGTCCAGAGTATGAAAAGTGCCTTTGACTTCAATCTTCAAACAGATGTAGAATGGATTTGAATAGAGATATTTTTATAAAGTTAACTGTTCCTAAAAGATAGAGAAGCAATCTAGAGAATGAAAACGTATTGGTATCACTGAAATGTACGGCCGCACCCTCCGACCTCACTGAAGAAACGTTTGTGGGAGAGTAAAGCCTAACCCCAAGTTAACCCCAACTCCTAAACTACAACAGATAAAGACTTGCGGTCTTCACTACAAGCTTAATTGTCGAAAAGTACTACCCCTAATGGGGCAGATTTTTTAACGGCAAGCCAATCGCAGCAGAGGATCATGTTGAAATATTGAAAAGATAGACTTTGAAAAGTACCAAAAACCATAACCCGACCCCCCATCCCTCCAAAATTGTGATTTTTGAGAAGTTTGTGAAAAAACTTAATACGAAAATCCAATCGGTTACCCTCCTAGACTTACCCTTTCCGAGATGGAGTAAGGCCTCCAAAACAACAATTTTAACACATTTGGGGTTTGGGTTAGGGTTAGTGTTTGGGTTAGGGTCAGGGTTAAGGTTAGGGTTAAGGTTAGGGTTTGGGTTAGGGTTAGGGTTTGGGTTAGGGTCAGGGTTAAGGTTAGTGTTAAGGTTAGGGTTTGGGTTAGGGTTAGGGTTTGGGTTAGGGTCAGGGTTAAGGTTAGTGTTAAGGTTAGGGTTAGGGTTAGGGTTAGGGTTAGGGTCAGGGTTAAGGTTAGTGTTTGGGTTAGGGTTAGGGTTAGTGTTTGGGTTAGGGTTAAGGTTAGGGTTTGGGTTAGTGTTTGGGTTAGGGTTAGGGTCAGGGTTAAGGTTAGTGTTTGGGTTAGGGTTAGGGTTAGGGTTAGGGGTTAGGGTTAGGGTCAGGGTCAGGGTTAGGGTCAGGGTTTGGGACATGGTAGTGTACTTTGGCGAGGGTTAGTGAGGTGCCCTTTCTCTCTTCTGCGCATGTCTGCCCTTTTTTGTGACTGCGCATGCGTCAGAAATTTCAAAAAATATTTCTAAGTCCAGAGTATGAAAAGTGCCTTTGACTTCAATCTTCAAACAGATGTAGAATGGATTTGAATAGAGATATTTTTATAAAGTTAACTGTTCCTAAAAGATAGAGAAGCAATCTAGAGAATGAAAACGTATTGGTATCACTGAAATGTACGGCCGCACCCTCCGACCTCACTGAAGAAACGTTTGTGGGAGAGTAAAGCCTAACCCCAAGTTAACCCCAACTCCTAAACTACAACAGATAAAGACTTGCGGTCTTCACTACAAGCTTAATTGTCGAAAAGTACTACCCCTAACGGGGCAGATTTTTTAACGGCAAGCCAATCGCAGCAGAGGATCATGTTGAAATATTGAAAAGATAGACTTTGAAAAGTACCAAAAACCATAACCCGACCCCCCATCCCTCCAAAATTGTGATTTTTGAGAAGTTTGTGGAAAAACTTAATACGAAAATCCAATCGGTTACCCTCCTAGACTTACCCTTTCCGAGATGGAGTAAGGCCTCCAAAACAACAATTTTAACACATTTGGGGTTTGGGTTAGGGTTAGTGTTTGGGTTAGGGTCAGGGTTAAGGTTAGGGTTAAGGTTAGGGTTTGGGTTAGGGTTAGGGTTTGGGTTAGGGTCAGGGTTAAGGTTAGTGTTAAGGTTAGGGTTTGGGTTAGGGTTAGGGTTTGGGTTAGGGTCAGGGTTAAGGTTAGTGTTAAGGTTAGGGTTAGGGTTAGGGTTAGGGTTTGGGTTAGGGTTAGTGTTAGGGTTAGTGTTTGGGTTAGGGTTAGGGTCAGGGTTAAGGTTAGTGTTTGGGTTAGGGTTAGGGTTAGTGTTTGGGTTAGGGTTAAGGTTAGGGTTTGGGTTAGTGTTTGGGTTAGGGTTAGGGTCAGGGTTAAGGTTAGTGTTTGGGTTAGGGTTAGGGTTAGGGTTAGGGGTTAGGGTTAGGGTCAGGGTCAGGGTTAGGGTCAGGGTTTGGGACATGGTAGTGTACTTTGGCGAGGGTTAGTGAGGTGCCCTTTCTCTCTTCTGCGCATGTCTGCCCTTTTTTGTGACTGCGCATGCGTCAGAAATTTCAAAAAATATTTCTAAGTCCAGAGTATGAAAAGTGCCTTTGACTTCAATCTTCAAACAGATGTAGAATGGATTTGAATAGAGATATTTTTATAAAGTTAACTGTTCCTAAAAGATAGAGAAGCAATCTAGAGAATGAAAACGTATTGGTATCACTGAAATGTACGGCCGCACCCTCCGACCTCACTGAAGAAACGTTTGTGGGAGAGTAAAGCCTAACCCCAAGTTAACCCCAACTCCTAAACTACAACAGATAAAGACTTGCGGTCTTCACTACAAGCTTAATTGTCGAAAAGTACTACCCCTAACGGGGCAGATTTTTTAACGGCAAGCCAATCGCAGCAGAGGATCATGTTGAAATATTGAAAAGATAGACTTTGAAAAGTACCAAAAACCATAACCCGACCCCCCATCCCTCCAAAATTGTGATTTTTGAGAAGTTTGTGGAAAAACTTAATACGAAAATCCAATCGGTTACCCTCCTAGACTTACCCTTTCCGAGATGGAGTAAGGCCTCCAAAACAACAATTTTAACACATTTGGGGTTTGGGTTAGGGTTAGTGTTTGGGTTAGGGTCAGGGTTAAGGTTAGGGTTAAGGTTAGGGTTTGGGTTAGGGTTAGGGTTTGGGTTAGGGTCAGGGTTAAGGTTAGTGTTAAGGTTAGGGTTTGGGTTAGGGTTAGGGTTTGGGTTAGGGTCAGGGTTAAGGTTAGTGTTAAGGTTAGGGTTAGGGTTAGGGTTAGGGTTTGGGTTAGGGTTAGTGTTAGGGTTAGTGTTTGGGTTAGGGTTAGGGTCAGGGTTAAGGTTAGTGTTTGGGTTAGGGTTAGGGTTAGTGTTTGGGTTAGGGTTAAGGTTAGGGTTTGGGTTAGTGTTTGGGTTAGGGTTAGGGTCAGGGTTAAGGTTAGTGTTTGGGTTAGGGTTAGGGTTAGGGTTAGGGGTTAGGGTTAGGGTCAGGGTCAGGGTTAGGGTCAGGGTTTGGGACATGGTAGTGTACTTTGGCGAGGGTTAGTGAGGTGCCCTTTCTCTCTTCTGCGCATGTCTGCCCTTTTTTGTGACTGCGCATGCGTCAGAAATTTCAAAAAATATTTCTAAGTCCAGAGTATGAAAAGTGCCTTTGACTTCAATCTTCAAACAGATGTAGAATGGATTTGAATAGAGATATTTTTATAAAGTTAACTGTTCCTAAAAGATAGAGAAGCAATCTAGAGAATGAAAACGTATTGGTATCACTGAAATGTACGGCCGCACCCTCCGACCTCACTGAAGAAACGTTTGTGGGAGAGTAAAGCCTAACCCCAAGTTAACCCCAACTCCTAAACTACAACAGATAAAGACTTGCGGTCTTCACTACAAGCTTAATTGTCGAAAAGTACTACCCCTAACGGGGCAGATTTTTTAACGGCAAGCCAATCGCAGCAGAGGATCATGTTGAAATATTGAAAAGATAGACTTTGAAAAGTACCAAAAACCATAACCCGACCCCCCATCCCTCCAAAATTGTGATTTTTGAGAAGTTTGTGGAAAAACTTAATACGAAAATCCAATCGGTTACCCTCCTAGACTTACCCTTTCCGAGATGGAGTAAGGCCTCCAAAACAACAATTTTAACACATTTGGGGTTTGGGTTAGGGTTAGTGTTTGGGTTAGGGTCAGGGTTAAGGTTAGGGTTAAGGTTAGGGTTTGGGTTAGGGTTAGGGTTTGGGTTAGGGTCAGGGTTAAGGTTAGTGTTAAGGTTAGGGTTTGGGTTAGGGTTAGGGTTTGGGTTAGGGTCAGGGTTAAGGTTAGTGTTAAGGTTAGGGTTAGGGTTAGGGTTAGGGTTTGGGTTAGGGTTAGTGTTAGGGTTAGTGTTTGGGTTAGGGTTAGGGTCAGGGTTAAGGTTAGTGTTTGGGTTAGGGTTAGGGTTAGTGTTTGGGTTAGGGTTAAGGTTAGGGTTTGGGTTAGTGTTTGGGTTAGGGTTAGGGTCAGGGTTAAGGTTAGTGTTTGGGTTAGGGTTAGGGTTAGGGTTAGGGGTTAGGGTTAGGGTCAGGGTCAGGGTTAGGGTCAGGGTTTGGGACATGGTAGTGTACTTTGGCGAGGGTTAGTGAGGTGCCCTTTCTCTCTTCTGCGCATGTCTGCCCTTTTTTGTGACTGCGCATGCGTCAGAAATTTCAAAAAATATTTCTAAGTCCAGAGTATGAAAAGTGCCTTTGACTTCAATCTTCAAACAGATGTAGAATGGATTTGAATAGAGATATTTTTATAAAGTTAACTGTTCCTAAAAGATAGAGAAGCAATCTAGAGAATGAAAACGTATTGGTATCACTGAAATGTACGGCCGCACCCTCCGACCTCACTGAAGAAACGTTTGTGGGAGAGTAAAGCCTAACCCCAAGTTAACCCCAACTCCTAAACTACAACAGATAAAGACTTGCGGTCTTCACTACAAGCTTAATTGTCGAAAAGTACTACCCCTAATGGGGCAGATTTTTTAACGGCAAGCCAATCGCAGCAGAGGATCATGTTGAAATATTGAAAAGATAGACTTTGAAAAGTACCAAAAACCATAACCCGACCCCCCATCCCTCCAAAATTGTGATTTTTGAGAAGTTTGTGGAAAAACTTAATACGAAAATCCAATCGGTTACCCTCCTAGACTTACCCTTTCCGAGATGGAGTAAGGCCTCCAAAACAACAATTTTAACACATTTGGGGTTTGGGTTAGGGTTAGTGTTTGGGTTAGGGTCAGGGTTAAGGTTAGGGTTAAGGTTAGGGTTTGGGTTAGGGTTAGGGTTTGGGTTAGGGTCAGGGTTAAGGTTAGTGTTAAGGTTAGGGTTTGGGTTAGGGTTAGGGTTTGGGTTAGGGTCAGGGTTAAGGTTAGTGTTAAGGTTAGGGTTAGGGTTAGGGTTAGGGTTTGGGTTAGGGTTAGTGTTAGGGTTAGTGTTTGGGTTAGGGTTAGGGTCAGGGTTAAGGTTAGTGTTTGGGTTAGGGTTAGGGTTAGTGTTTGGGTTAGGGTTAAGGTTAGGGTTTGGGTTAGTGTTTGGGTTAGGGTTAGGGTCAGGGTTAAGGTTAGTGTTTGGGTTAGGGTTAGGGTTAGGGTTAGGGGTTAGGGTTAGGGTCAGGGTCAGGGTTAGGGTCAGGGTTTGGGACATGGTAGTGTACTTTGGCGAGGGTTAGTGAGGTGCCCTTTCTCTCTTCTGCGCATGTCTGCCCTTTTTTGTGACTGCGCATGCGTCAGAAATTTCAAAAAATATTTCTAAGTCCAGAGTATGAAAAGTGCCTTTGACTTCAATCTTCAAACAGATGTAGAATGGATTTGAATAGAGATATTTTTATAAAGTTAACTGTTCCTAAAAGATAGAGAAGCAATCTAGAGAATGAAAACGTATTGGTATCACTGAAATGTACGGCCGCACCCTCCGACCTCACTGAAGAAACGTTTGTGGGAGAGTAAAGCCTAACCCCAAGTTAACCCCAACTCCTAAACTACAACAGATAAAGACTTGCGGTCTTCACTACAAGCTTAATTGTCGAAAAGTACTACCCCTAATGGGGCAGATTTTTTAACGGCAAGCCAATCGCAGCAGAGGATCATGTTGAAATATTGAAAAGATAGACTTTGAAAAGTACCAAAAACCATAACCCGACCCCCCATCCCTCCAAAATTGTGATTTTTGAGAAGTTTGTGGAAAAACTTAATACGAAAATCCAATCGGTTACCCTCCTAGACTTACCCTTTCCGAGATGGAGTAAGGCCTCCAAAACAACAATTTTAACACATTTGGGGTTTGGGTTAGGGTTAGTGTTTGGGTTAGGGTCAGGGTTAAGGTTAGGGTTAAGGTTAGGGTTTGGGTTAGGGTTAGGGTTTGGGTTAGGGTCAGGGTTAAGGTTAGTGTTAAGGTTAGGGTTTGGGTTAGGGTTAGGGTTTGGGTTAGGGTCAGGGTTAAGGTTAGTGTTAAGGTTAGGGTTAGGGTTAGGGTTAGGGTTTGGGTTAGGGTTAGTGTTAGGGTTAGTGTTTGGGTTAGGGTTAGGGTCAGGGTTAAGGTTAGTGTTTGGGTTAGGGTTAGGGTTAGTGTTTGGGTTAGGGTTAAGGTTAGGGTTTGGGTTAGTGTTTGGGTTAGGGTTAGGGTCAGGGTTAAGGTTAGTGTTTGGGTTAGGGTTAGGGTTAGGGTTAGGGGTTAGGGTTAGGGTCAGGGTCAGGGTTAGGGTCAGGGTTTGGGACATGGTAGTGTACTTTGGCGAGGGTTAGTGAGGTGCCCTTTCTCTCTTCTGCGCATGTCTGCCCTTTTTTGTGACTGCGCATGCGTCAGAAATTTCAAAAAATATTTCTAAGTCCAGAGTATGAAAAGTGCCTTTGACTTCAATCTTCAAACAGATGTAGAATGGATTTGAATAGAGATATTTTTATAAAGTTAACTGTTCCTAAAAGATAGAGAAGCAATCTAGAGAATGAAAACGTATTGGTATCACTGAAATGTACGGCCGCACCCTCCGACCTCACTGAAGAAACGTTTGTGGGAGAGTAAAGCCTAACCCCAAGTTAACCCCAACTCCTAAACTACAACAGATAAAGACTTGCGGTCTTCACTACAAGCTTAATTGTCGAAAAGTACTACCCCTAACGGGGCAGATTTTTTAACGGCAAGCCAATCGCAGCAGAGGATCATGTTGAAATATTGAAAAGATAGACTTTGAAAAGTACCAAAAACCATAACCCGACCCCCCATCCCTCCAAAATTGTGATTTTTGAGAAGTTTGTGGAAAAACTTAATACGAAAATCCAATCGGTTACCCTCCTAGACTTACCCTTTCCGAGATGGAGTAAGGCCTCCAAAACAACAATTTTAACACATTTGGGGTTTGGGTTAGGGTTAGTGTTTGGGTTAGGGTCAGGGTTAAGGTTAGGGTTAAGGTTAGGGTTTGGGTTAGGGTTAGGGTTTGGGTTAGGGTCAGGGTTAAGGTTAGTGTTAAGGTTAGGGTTTGGGTTAGGGTTAGGGTTTGGGTTAGGGTCAGGGTTAAGGTTAGTGTTAAGGTTAGGGTTAGGGTTAGGGTTAGGGTTTGGGTTAGGGTTAGTGTTAGGGTTAGTGTTTGGGTTAGGGTTAGGGTCAGGGTTAAGGTTAGTGTTTGGGTTAGGGTTAGGGTTAGTGTTTGGGTTAGGGTTAAGGTTAGGGTTTGGGTTAGTGTTTGGGTTAGGGTTAGGGTCAGGGTTAAGGTTAGTGTTTGGGTTAGGGTTAGGGTTAGGGTTAGGGGTTAGGGTTAGGGTCAGGGTCAGGGTTAGGGTCAGGGTTTGGGACATGGTAGTGTACTTTGGCGAGGGTTAGTGAGGTGCCCTTTCTCTCTTCTGCGCATGTCTGCCCTTTTTTGTGACTGCGCATGCGTCAGAAATTTCAAAAAATATTTCTAAGTCCAGAGTATGAAAAGTGCCTTTGACTTCAATCTTCAAACAGATGTAGAATGGATTTGAATAGAGATATTTTTATAAAGTTAACTGTTCCTAAAAGATAGAGAAGCAATCTAGAGAATGAAAACGTATTGGTATCACTGAAATGTACGGCCGCACCCTCCGACCTCACTGAAGAAACGTTTGTGGGAGAGTAAAGCCTAACCCCAAGTTAACCCCAACTCCTAAACTACAACAGATAAAGACTTGCGGTCTTCACTACAAGCTTAATTGTCGAAAAGTACTACCCCTAACGGGGCAGATTTTTTAACGGCAAGCCAATCGCAGCAGAGGATCATGTTGAAATATTGAAAAGATAGACTTTGAAAAGTACCAAAAACCATAACCCGACCCCCCATCCCTCCAAAATTGTGATTTTTGAGAAGTTTGTGGAAAAACTTAATACGAAAATCCAATCGGTTACCCTCCTAGACTTACCCTTTCCGAGATGGAGTAAGGCCTCCAAAACAACAATTTTAACACATTTGGGGTTTGGGTTAGGGTTAGTGTTTGGGTTAGGGTCAGGGTTAAGGTTAGGGTTAAGGTTAGGGTTTGGGTTAGGGTTAGGGTTTGGGTTAGGGTCAGGGTTAAGGTTAGTGTTAAGGTTAGGGTTTGGGTTAGGGTTAGGGTTTGGGTTAGGGTCAGGGTTAAGGTTAGTGTTAAGGTTAGGGTTAGGGTTAGGGTTAGGGTTTGGGTTAGGGTTAGTGTTAGGGTTAGTGTTTGGGTTAGGGTTAGGGTCAGGGTTAAGGTTAGTGTTTGGGTTAGGGTTAGGGTTAGTGTTTGGGTTAGGGTTAAGGTTAGGGTTTGGGTTAGTGTTTGGGTTAGGATTAGGGTCAGGGTTAAGGTTAGTGTTTGGGTTAGGGTTAGGGTTAGGGTTAGGGGTTAGGGTTAGGGTCAGGGTCAGGGTTAGGGTCAGGGTTTGGGACATGGTAGTGTACTTTGGCGAGGGTTAGTGAGGTGCCCTTTCTCTCTTCTGCGCATGTCTGCCCTTTTTTGTGACTGCGCATGCGTCAGAAATTTCAAAAAATATTTCTAAGTCCAGAGTATGAAAAGTGCCTTTGACTTCAATCTTCAAACAGATGTAGAATGGATTTGAATAGAGATATTTTTATAAAGTTAACTGTTCCTAAAAGATAGAGAAGCAATCTAGAGAATGAAAACGTATTGGTATCACAGAAATGTACGGCCGCACCCTCCGACCTCACTGAAGAAACGTTTGTGGGAGAGTAAAGCCTAACCCCAAGTTAACCCCAACTCCTAAACTACAACAGATAAAGACTTGCGGTCTTCACTACAAGCTTAATTGTCGAAAAGTACTACCCCTAACGGGGCAGATTTTTTAACGGCAAGCCAATCGCAGCAGAGGATCATGTTGAAATATTGAAAAGATAGACTTTGAAAAGTACCAAAAACCATAACCCGACCCCCCATCCCTCCAAAATTGTGATTTTTGAGAAGTTTGTGGAAAAACTTAATACGAAAATCCAATCGGTTACCCTCCTAGACTTACCCTTTCCGAGATGGAGTAAGGCCTCCAAAACAACAATTTTAACACATTTGGGGTTTGGGTTAGGGTTAGTGTTTGGGTTAGGGTCAGGGTTAAGGTTAGGGTTAAGGTTAGGGTTTGGGTTAGGGTTAGGGTTTGGGTTAGGGTCAGGGTTAAGGTTAGTGTTAAGGTTAGGGTTTGGGTTAGGGTTAGGGTTTGGGTTAGGGTCAGGGTTAAGGTTAGTGTTAAGGTTAGGGTTAGGGTTAGGGTTAGGGTTTGGGTTAGGGTTAGTGTTAGGGTTAGTGTTTGGGTTAGGGTTAGGGTCAGGGTTAAGGTTAGTGTTTGGGTTAGGGTTAGGGTTAGTGTTTGGGTTAGGGTTAAGGTTAGGGTTTGGGTTAGTGTTTGGGTTAGGGTTAGGGTCAGGGTTAAGGTTAGTGTTTGGGTTAGGGTTAGGGTTAGGGTTAGGGGTTAGGGTTAGGGTCAGGGTCAGGGTTAGGGTCAGGGTTTGGGACATGGTAGTGTACTTTGGCGAGGGTTAGTGAGGTGCCCTTTCTCTCTTCTGCGCATGTCTGCCCTTTTTTGTGACTGCGCATGCGTCAGAAATTTCAAAAAATATTTCTAAGTCCAGAGTATGAAAAGTGCCTTTGACTTCAATCTTCAAACAGATGTAGAATGGATTTGAATAGAGATATTTTTATAAAGTTAACTGTTCCTAAAAGATAGAGAAGCAATCTAGAGAATGAAAACGTATTGGTATCACTGAAATGTACGGCCGCACCCTCCGACCTCACTGAAGAAACGTTTGTGGGAGAGTAAAGCCTAACCCCAAGTTAACCCCAACTCCTAAACTACAACAGATAAAGACTTGCGGTCTTCACTACAAGCTTAATTGTCGAAAAGTACTACCCCTAACGGGGCAGATTTTTTAACGGCAAGCCAATCGCAGCAGAGGATCATGTTGAAATATTGAAAAGATAGACTTTGAAAAGTACCAAAAACCATAACCCGACCCCCCATCCCTCCAAAATTGTGATTTTTGAGAAGTTTGTGGAAAAACTTAATACGAAAATCCAATCGGTTACCCTCCTAGACTTACCCTTTCCGAGATGGAGTAAGGCCTCCAAAACAACAATTTTAACACATTTGGGGTTTGGGTTAGGGTTAGTGTTTGGGTTAGGGTCAGGGTTAAGGTTAGGGTTAAGGTTAGGGTTTGGGTTAGGGTTAGGGTTTGGGTTAGGGTCAGGGTTAAGGTTAGTGTTAAGGTTAGGGTTTGGGTTAGGGTTAGGGTTTGGGTTAGGGTCAGGGTTAAGGTTAGTGTTAAGGTTAGGGTTAGGGTTAGGGTTAGGGTTTGGGTTAGGGTTAGTGTTAGGGTTAGTGTTTGGGTTAGGGTTAGGGTCAGGGTTAAGGTTAGTGTTTGGGTTAGGGTTAGGGTTAGTGTTTGGGTTAGGGTTAAGGTTAGGGTTTGGGTTAGTGTTTGGGTTAGGGTTAGGGTCAGGGTTAAGGTTAGTGTTTGGGTTAGGGTTAGGGTTAGGGTTAGGGGTTAGGGTTAGGGTCAGGGTCAGGGTTAGGGTCAGGGTTTGGGACATGGTAGTGTACTTTGGCGAGGGTTAGTGAGGTGCCCTTTCTCTCTTCTGCGCATGTCTGCCCTTTTTTGTGACTGCGCATGCGTCAGAAATTTCAAAAAATATTTCTAAGTCCAGAGTATGAAAAGTGCCTTTGACTTCAATCTTCAAACAGATGTAGAATGGATTTGAATAGAGATATTTTTATAAAGTTAACTGTTCCTAAAAGATAGAGAAGCAATCTAGAGAATGAAAACGTATTGGTATCACTGAAATGTACGGCCGCACCCTCCGACCTCACTGAAGAAACGTTTGTGGGAGAGTAAAGCCTAACCCCAAGTTAACCCCAACTCCTAAACTACAACAGATAAAGACTTGCGGTCTTCACTACAAGCTTAATTGTCGAAAAGTACTACCCCTAACGGGGCAGATTTTTTAACGGCAAGCCAATCGCAGCAGAGGATCATGTTGAAATATTGAAAAGATAGACTTTGAAAAGTACCAAAAACCATAACCCGACCCCCCATCCCTCCAAAATTGTGATTTTTGAGAAGTTTGTGGAAAAACTTAATACGAAAATCCAATCGGTTACCCTCCTAGACTTACCCTTTCCGAGATGGAGTAAGGCCTCCAAAACAACAATTTTAACACATTTGGGGTTTGGGTTAGGGTTAGTGTTTGGGTTAGGGTCAGGGTTAAGGTTAGGGTTAAGGTTAGGGTTTGGGTTAGGGTTAGGGTTTGGGTTAGGGTCAGGGTTAAGGTTAGTGTTAAGGTTAGGGTTTGGGTTAGGGTTAGGGTTTGGGTTAGGGTCAGGGTTAAGGTTAGTGTTAAGGTTAGGGTTAGGGTTAGGGTTAGGGTTTGGGTTAGGGTTAGTGTTAGGGTTAGTGTTTGGGTTAGGGTTAGGGTCAGGGTTAAGGTTAGTGTTTGGGTTAGGGTTAGGGTTAGTGTTTGGGTTAGGGTTAAGGTTAGGGTTTGGGTTAGTGTTTGGGTTAGGGTTAGGGTCAGGGTTAAGGTTAGTGTTTGGGTTAGGGTTAGGGTTAGGGTTAGGGGTTAGGGTTAGGGTCAGGGTCAGGGTTAGGGTCAGGGTTTGGGACATGGTAGTGTACTTTGGCGAGGGTTAGTGAGGTGCCCTTTCTCTCTTCTGCGCATGTCTGCCCTTTTTTGTGACTGCGCATGCGTCAGAAATTTCAAAAAATATTTCTAAGTCCAGAGTATGAAAAGTGCCTTTGACTTCAATCTTCAAACAGATGTAGAATGGATTTGAATAGAGATATTTTTATAAAGTTAACTGTTCCTAAAAGATAGAGAAGCAATCTAGAGAATGAAAACGTATTGGTATCACTGAAATGTACGGCCGCACCCTCCGACCTCACTGAAGAAACGTTTGTGGGAGAGTAAAGCCTAACCCCAAGTTAACCCCAACTCCTAAACTACAACAGATAAAGACTTGCGGTCTTCACTACAAGCTTAATTGTCGAAAAGTACTACCCCTAACGGGGCAGATTTTTTAACGGCAAGCCAATCGCAGCAGAGGATCATGTTGAAATATTGAAAAGATAGACTTTGAAAAGTACCAAAAACCATAACCCGACCCCCCATCCCTCCAAAATTGTGATTTTTGAGAAGTTTGTGGAAAAACTTAATACGAAAATCCAATCGGTTACCCTCCTAGACTTACCCTTTCCGAGATGGAGTAAGGCCTCCAAAACAACAATTTTAACACATTTGGGGTTTGGGTTAGGGTTAGTGTTTGGGTTAGGGTCAGGGTTAAGGTTAGGGTTAAGGTTAGGGTTTGGGTTAGGGTTAGGGTTTGGGTTAGGGTCAGGGTTAAGGTTAGTGTTAAGGTTAGGGTTTGGGTTAGGGTTAGGGTTTGGGTTAGGGTCAGGGTTAAGGTTAGTGTTAAGGTTAGGGTTAGGGTTAGGGTTAGGGTTTGGGTTAGGGTTAGTGTTAGGGTTAGTGTTTGGGTTAGGGTTAGGGTCAGGGTTAAGGTTAGTGTTTGGGTTAGGGTTAGGGTTAGTGTTTGGGTTAGGGTTAAGGTTAGGGTTTGGGTTAGTGTTTGGGTTAGGGTTAGGGTCAGGGTTAAGGTTAGTGTTTGGGTTAGGGTTAGGGTTAGGGTTAGGGGTTAGGGTTAGGGTCAGGGTCAGGGTTAGGGTCAGGGTTTGGGACATGGTAGTGTACTTTGGCGAGGGTTAGTGAGGTGCCCTTTCTCTCTTCTGCGCATGTCTGCCCTTTTTTGTGACTGCGCATGCGTCAGAAATTTCAAAAAATATTTCTAAGTCCAGAGTATGAAAAGTGCCTTTGACTTCAATCTTCAAACAGATGTAGAATGGATTTGAATAGAGATATTTTTATAAAGTTAACTGTTCCTAAAAGATAGAGAAGCAATCTAGAGAATGAAAACGTATTGGTATCACTGAAATGTACGGCCGCACCCTCCGACCTCACTGAAGAAACGTTTGTGGGAGAGTAAAGCCTAACCCCAAGTTAACCCCAACTCCTAAACTACAACAGATAAAGACTTGCGGTCTTCACTACAAGCTTAATTGTCGAAAAGTACTACCCCTAACGGGGCAGATTTTTTAACGGCAAGCCAATCGCAGCAGAGGATCATGTTGAAATATTGAAAAGATAGACTTTGAAAAGTACCAAAAACCATAACCCGACCCCCCATCCCTCCAAAATTGTGATTTTTGAGAAGTTTGTGGAAAAACTTAATACGAAAATCCAATCGGTTACCCTCCTAGACTTACCCTTTCCGAGATGGAGTAAGGCCTCCAAAACAACAATTTTAACACATTTGGGGTTTGGGTTAGGGTTAGTGTTTGGGTTAGGGTCAGGGTTAAGGTTAGGGTTAAGGTTAGGGTTTGGGTTAGGGTTAGGGTTTGGGTTAGGGTCAGGGTTAAGGTTAGTGTTAAGGTTAGGGTTTGGGTTAGGGTTAGGGTTTGGGTTAGGGTCAGGGTTAAGGTTAGTGTTAAGGTTAGGGTTAGGGTTAGGGTTAGGGTTTGGGTTAGGGTTAGTGTTAGGGTTAGTGTTTGGGTTAGGGTTAGGGTCAGGGTTAAGGTTAGTGTTTGGGTTAGGGTTAGGGTTAGTGTTTGGGTTAGGGTTAAGGTTAGGGTTTGGGTTAGTGTTTGGGTTAGGGTTAGGGTCAGGGTTAAGGTTAGTGTTTGGGTTAGGGTTAGGGTTAGGGTTAGGGGTTAGGGTTAGGGTCAGGGTCAGGGTTAGGGTCAGGGTTTGGGACATGGTAGTGTACTTTGGCGAGGGTTAGTGAGGTGCCCTTTCTCTCTTCTGCGCATGTCTGCCCTTTTTTGTGACTGCGCATGCGTCAGAAATTTCAAAAAATATTTCTAAGTCCAGAGTATGAAAAGTGCCTTTGACTTCAATCTTCAAACAGATGTAGAATGGATTTGAATAGAGATATTTTTATAAAGTTAACTGTTCCTAAAAGATAGAGAAGCAATCTAGAGAATGAAAACGTATTGGTATCACTGAAATGTACGGCCGCACCCTCCGACCTCACTGAAGAAACGTTTGTGGGAGAGTAAAGCCTAACCCCAAGTTAACCCCAACTCCTAAACTACAACAGATAAAGACTTGCGGTCTTCACTACAAGCTTAATTGTCGAAAAGTACTACCCCTAACGGGGCAGATTTTTTAACGGCAAGCCAATCGCAGCAGAGGATCATGTTGAAATATTGAAAAGATAGACTTTGAAAAGTACCAAAAACCATAACCCGACCCCCCATCCCTCCAAAATTGTGATTTTTGAGAAGTTTGTGGAAAAACTTAATACGAAAATCCAATCGGTTACCCTCCTAGACTTACCCTTTCCGAGATGGAGTAAGGCCTCCAAAACAACAATTTTAACACATTTGGGGTTTGGGTTAGGGTTAGTGTTTGGGTTAGGGTCAGGGTTAAGGTTAGGGTTAAGGTTAGGGTTTGGGTTAGGGTTAGGGTTTGGGTTAGGGTCAGGGTTAAGGTTAGTGTTAAGGTTAGGGTTTGGGTTAGGGTTAGGGTTTGGGTTAGGGTCAGGGTTAAGGTTAGTGTTAAGGTTAGGGTTAGGGTTAGGGTTAGGGTTTGGGTTAGGGTTAGTGTTAGGGTTAGTGTTTGGGTTAGGGTTAGGGTCAGGGTTAAGGTTAGTGTTTGGGTTAGGGTTAGGGTTAGTGTTTGGGTTAGGGTTAAGGTTAGGGTTTGGGTTAGTGTTTGGGTTAGGGTTAGGGTCAGGGTTAAGGTTAGTGTTTGGGTTAGGGTTAGGGTTAGGGTTAGGGGTTAGGGTTAGGGTCAGGGTCAGGGTTAGGGTCAGGGTTTGGGACATGGTAGTGTACTTTGGCGAGGGTTAGTGAGGTGCCCTTTCTCTCTTCTGCGCATGTCTGCCCTTTTTTGTGACTGCGCATGCGTCAGAAATTTCAAAAAATATTTCTAAGTCCAGAGTATGAAAAGTGCCTTTGACTTCAATCTTCAAACAGATGTAGAATGGATTTGAATAGAGATATTTTTATAAAGTTAACTGTTCCTAAAAGATAGAGAAGCAATCTAGAGAATGAAAACGTATTGGTATCACTGAAATGTACGGCCGCACCCTCCGACCTCACTGAAGAAACGTTTGTGGGAGAGTAAAGCCTAACCCCAAGTTAACCCCAACTCCTAAACTACAACAGATAAAGACTTGCGGTCTTCACTACAAGCTTAATTGTCGAAAAGTACTACCCCTAACGGGGCAGATTTTTTAACGGCAAGCCAATCGCAGCAGAGGATCATGTTGAAATATTGAAAAGATAGACTTTGAAAAGTACCAAAAACCATAACCCGACCCCCCATCCCTCCAAAATTGTGATTTTTGAGAAGTTTGTGGAAAAACTTAATACGAAAATCCAATCGGTTACCCTCCTAGACTTACCCTTTCCGAGATGGAGTAAGGCCTCCAAAACAACAATTTTAACACATTTGGGGTTTGGGTTAGGGTTAGTGTTTGGGTTAGGGTCAGGGTTAAGGTTAGGGTTAAGGTTAGGGTTTGGGTTAGGGTTAGGGTTTGGGTTAGGGTCAGGGTTAAGGTTAGTGTTAAGGTTAGGGTTTGGGTTAGGGTTAGGGTTTGGGTTAGGGTCAGGGTTAAGGTTAGTGTTAAGGTTAGGGTTAGGGTTAGGGTTAGGGTTTGGGTTAGGGTTAGTGTTAGTGTTAGTGTTTGGGTTAGGGTTAGGGTCAGGGTTAAGGTTAGTGTTTGGGTTAGGGTTAGGGTTAGTGTTTGGGTTAGGGTTAAGGTTAGGGTTTGGGTTAGTGTTTGGGTTAGGGTTAGGGTCAGGGTTAAGGTTAGTGTTTGGGTTAGGGTTAGGGTTAGGGTTAGGGGTTAGGGTTAGGGTCAGGGTCAGGGTTAGGGTCAGGGTTTGGGACATGGTAGTGTACTTTGGCGAGGGTTAGTGAGGTGCCCTTTCTCTCTTCTGCGCATGTCTGCCCTTTTTTGTGACTGCGCATGCGTTAGGGTTAGGGTTAGGGTTAGGGTTAGGGTTAGGGTTAGGGTTAGGTTAGGGTTAGGGTTAGGGTTAGGGTTAGGGTTAGGGTTAGGGTTAGGGTTAGGGTTAGGGTTAGGGTTAGGGTTAGGGTTAGGGTTAGGGTTAGGGTTAGGGTTAGGGTTAGGTTAGGGTTAGGGTTAGGGTTAGGGTTAGGGTTAGGGTTAGGGTTAGGGTTAGGGTTAGGGTTAGGGTTAGGGTTAGGGTTAGGGTTAGGGTTAGGGTTAGGGTTAGGGTTAGGGTTAGGGTTAGGGTTAGGGTTAGGGTTAGGGTTAGGGTTAGGTTAGGGTTAGGGTTAGGGTTAGGGTTAGGGTTAGGGTTAGGGTTAGGGTTAGGGTTAGGGTTAGGGTTAGGGTTAGGGTTAGGGTTAGGGTTAGGGTTAGGGTTAGGGTTAGGGTAGTGTACTTTGGCGAGGGTTAGTGAGGTGCCCTTTCTCTCTTCTGCGCATGTCTGCCCTTTTTTGTGACTGCGCATGCGTCAGAAATTTCAAAAAATATTTCTAAGTCCAGAGTATGAAAAGTGCCTTTGACTTCAATCTTCAAACAGATGTAGAATGGATTTGAATAGAGATATTTTTATAAAGTTAACTGTTCCTAAAAGATAGAGAAGCAATCTAGAGAATGAAAACGTATTGGTATCACTGAAATGTACGGCCGCACCCTCCGACCTCACTGAAGAAACGTTTGTGGGAGAGTAAAGCCTAACCCCAAGTTAACCCCAACTCCTAAACTACAACAGATAAAGACTTGCGGTCTTCACTACAAGCTTAATTGTCGAAAAGTACTGCCCCTAACGGGGCAGATTTTTTAACGGCAAGCCAATCGCAGCAGAGGATCATGTTGAAATATTGAAAAGATAGACTTTGAAAAGTACCAAAAACCATAACCCGACCCCCCATCCCTCCAAAATTGTGATTTTTGAGAAGTTTGTGGAAAAACTTAATACGAAAATCCAATCGGTTACCCTCCTAGACTTACCCTTTCCGAGATGGAGTAAGGCCTCCAAAACAACAATTTTAACACATTTGGGGTTTGGGTTAGGGTTAGTGTTTGGGTTAGGGTCAGGGTTAAGGTTAGGGTTAAGGTTAGGGTTTGGGTTAGGGTTAGGGTTTGGGTTAGGGTCAGGGTTAAGGTTAGTGTTAAGGTTAGGGTTTGGGTTAGGGTTAGGGTTTGGGTTAGGGTCAGGGTTAAGGTTAGTGTTAAGGTTAGGGTTAGGGTTAGGGTTAGGGTTTGGGTTAGGGTTAGTGTTAGGGTTAGTGTTTGGGTTAGGGTTAGGGTCAGGGTTAAGGTTAGTGTTTGGGTTAGGGTTAGGGTTAGTGTTTGGGTTAGGGTTAAGGTTAGGGTTTGGGTTAGTGTTTGGGTTAGGGTTAGGGTCAGGGTTAAGGTTAGTGTTTGGGTTAGGGTTAGGGTTAGGGTTAGGGGTTAGGGTTAGGGTCAGGGTCAGGGTTAGGGTCAGGGTTTGGGACATGGTAGTGTACTTTGGCGAGGGTTAGTGAGGTGCCCTTTCTCTCTTCTGCGCATGTCTGCCCTTTTTTGTGACTGCGCATGCGTCAGAAATTTCAAAAAATATTTCTAAGTCCAGAGTATGAAAAGTGCCTTTGACTTCAATCTTCAAACAGATGTAGAATGGATTTGAATAGAGATATTTTTATAAAGTTAACTGTTCCTAAAAGATAGAGAAGCAATCTAGAGAATGAAAACGTATTGGTATCACTGAAATGTACGGCCGCACCCTCCGACCTCACTGAAGAAACGTTTGTGGGAGAGTAAAGCCTAACCCCAAGTTAACCCCAACTCCTAAACTACAACAGATAAAGACTTGCGGTCTTCACTACAAGCTTAATTGTCGAAAAGTACTACCCCTAACGGGGCAGATTTTTTAACGGCAAGCCAATCGCAGCAGAGGATCATGTTGAAATATTGAAAAGATAGACTTTGAAAAGTACCAAAAACCATAACCCGACCCCCCATCCCTCCAAAATTG
Organism: Mytilus trossulus; assembly: GCF_036588685.1. Classification (NCBI taxonomy): domain Eukaryota; kingdom Metazoa; phylum Mollusca; class Bivalvia; order Mytilida; family Mytilidae; genus Mytilus; species Mytilus trossulus. Next base: position 2,811,896 of record NC_086383.1, on the reverse strand, counting down.
TGATTTTTGAGAAGTTTGTGGAAAAACTTAATACGAAAATCCAATCGGTTACCCTCCTAGACTTACCCTTTCCGAGATGGAGTAAGGCCTCCAAAACAACAATTTTAACACATTTGGGGTTTGGGTTAGGGTTAGTGTTTGGGTTAGGGTCAGGGTTAAGGTTAGGGTTAAGGTTAGGGTTTGGGTTAGGGTTAGGGTTTGGGTTAGGGTCAGGGTTAAGGTTAGTGTTAAGGTTAGGGTTTGGGTTAGGGTTAGGGTTTGGGTTAGGGTCAGGGTTAAGGTTAGTGTTAAGGTTAGGGTTAGGGTTAGGGTTAGGGTTTGGGTTAGGGTTAGTGTTAGGGTTAGTGTTTGGGTTAGGGTTAGGGTCAGGGTTAAGGTTAGTGTTTGGGTTAGGGTTAGGGTTAGTGTTTGGGTTAGGGTTAAGGTTAGGGTTTGGGTTAGTGTTTGGGTTAGGGTTAGGGTCAGGGTTAAGGTTAGTGTTTGGGTTAGGGTTAGGGTTAGGGTTAGGGGTTAGGGTTAGGGTCAGGGTCAGGGTTAGGGTCAGGGTTTGGGACATGGTAGTGTACTTTGGCGAGGGTTAGTGAGGTGCCCTTTCTCTCTTCTGCGCATGTCTGCCCTTTTTTGTGACTGCGCATGCGTCAGAAATTTCAAAAAATATTTCTAAGTCCAGAGTATGAAAAGTGCCTTTGACTTCAATCTTCAAACAGATGTAGAATGGATTTGAATAGAGATATTTTTATAAAGTTAACTGTTCCTAAAAGATAGAGAAGCAATCTAGAGAATGAAAACGTATTGGTATCACTGAAATGTACGGCCGCACCCTCCGACCTCACTGAAGAAACGTTTGTGGGAGAGTAAAGCCTAACCCCAAGTTAACCCCAACTCCTAAACTACAACAGATAAAGACTTGCGGTCTTCACTACAAGCTTAATTGTCGAAAAGTACTACCCCTAACGGGGCAGATTTTTTAACGGCAAGCCAATCGCAGCAGAGGATCATGTTGAAATATTGAAAAGATAGACTTTGAAAAGTACCAAAAACCATAACCCGACCCCCCATCCCTCCAAAATTGTGATTTTTGAGAAGTTTGTGGAAAAACTTAATACGAAAATCCAATCGGTTACCTTCCTAGACTTACCCTTTCCGAGATGGAGTAAGGCCTCCAAAACAACAATTTTAACACATTTGGGGTTTGGGTTAGGGTTAGTGTTTGGGTTAGGGTCAGGGTTAAGGTTAGGGTTAAGGTTAGGGTTTGGGTTAGGGTTAGGGTTTGGGTTAGGGTCAGGGTTAAGGTTAGTGTTAAGGTTAGGGTTTGGGTTAGGGTTAGGGTTTGGGTTAGGGTCAGGGTTAAGGTTAGTGTTAAGGTTAGGGTTAGGGTTAGGGTTAGGGTTTGGGTTAGGGTTAGTGTTAGGGTTAGTGTTTGGGTTAGGGTTAGGGTCAGGGTTAAGGTTAGTGTTTGGGTTAGGGTTAGGGTTAGTGTTTGGGTTAGGGTTAAGGTTAGGGTTTGGGTTAGTGTTTGGGTTAGGGTTAGGGTCAGGGTTAAGGTTAGTGTTTGGGTTAGGGTTAGGGTTAGGGTTAGGGGTTAGGGTTAGGGTCAGGGTCAGGGTTAGGGTCAGGGTTTGGGACATGGTAGTGTACTTTGGCGAGGGTTAGTGAGGTGCCCTTTCTCTCTTCTGCGCATGTCTGCCCTTTTTTGTGACTGCGCATGCGTCAGAAATTTCAAAAAATATTTCTAAGTCCAGAGTATGAAAAGTGCCTTTGACTTCAATCTTCAAACAGATGTAGAATGGATTTGAATAGAGATATTTTTATAAAGTTAACTGTTCCTAAAAGATAGAGAAGCAATCTAGAGAATGAAAACGTATTGGTATCACTGAAATGTACGGCCGCACCCTCCGACCTCACTGAAGAAACGTTTGTGGGAGAGTAAAGCCTAACCCCAAGTTAACCCCAACTCCTAAACTACAACAGATAAAGACTTGCGGTCTTCACTACAAGCTTAATTGTCGAAAAGTACTACCCCTAACGGGGCAGATTTTTTAACGGCAAGCCAATCGCAGCAGAGGATCATGTTGAAATATTGAAAAGATAGACTTTGAAAAGTACCAAAAACCATAACCCGACCCCCTCATCCCTCCAAAATTGTGATTTTTGAGAAGTTTGTGGAAAAACTTAATACGAAAATCCAATCGGTTACCCTCCTAGACTTACCCTTTCCGAGATGGAGTAAGGCCTCCAAAACAACAATTTTAACACATTTGGGGTTTGGGTTAGGGTTAGTGTTTGGGTTAGGGTCAGGGTTAAGGTTAGGGTTAAGGTTAGGGTTTGGGTTAGGGTTAGGGTTTGGGTTAGGGTCAGGGTTAAGGTTAGTGTTAAGGTTAGGGTTTGGGTTAGGGTTAGGGTTTGGGTTAGGGTCAGGGTTAAGGTTAGTGTTAAGGTTAGGGTTAGGGTTAGGGTTAGGGTTTGGGTTAGGGTTAGTGTTAGGGTTAGTGTTTGGGTTAGGGTTAGGGTCAGGGTTAAGGTTAGTGTTTGGGTTAGGGTTAGGGTTAGTGTTTGGGTTAGGGTTAAGGTTAGGGTTTGGGTTAGTGTTTGGGTTAGGGTTAGGGTCAGGGTTAAGGTTAGTGTTTGGGTTAGGGTTAGGGTTAGGGTTAGGGGTTAGGGTTAGGGTCAGGGTCAGGGTTAGGGTCAGGGTTTGGGACATGGTAGTGTACTTTGGCGAGGGTTAGTGAGGTGCCCTTTCTCTCTTCTGCGCATGTCTGCCCTTTTTTGTGACTGCGCATGCGTCAGAAATTTCAAAAAATATTTCTAAGTCCAGAGTATGAAAAGTGCCTTTGACTTCAATCTTCAAACAGATGTAGAATGGATTTGAATAGAGATATTTTTATAAAGTTAACTGTTCCTAAAAGATAGAGAAGCAATCTAGAGAATGAAAACGTATTGGTATCACTGAAATGTACGGCCGCACCCTCCGACCTCACTGAAGAAACGTTTGTGGGAGAGTAAAGCCTAACCCCAAGTTAACCCCAACTCCTAAACTACAACAGATAAAGACTTGCGGTCTTCACTACAAGCTTAATTGTCGAAAAGTACTACCCCTAACGGGGCAGATTTTTTAACGGCAAGCCAATCGCAGCAGAGGATCATGTTGAAATATTGAAAAGATAGACTTTGAAAAGTACCAAAAACCATAACCCGACCCCCTCATCCCTCCAAAATTGTGATTTTTGAGAAGTTTGTGGAAAAACTTAATACGAAAATCCAATCGGTTACCCTCCTAGACTTACCCTTTCCGAGATGGAGTAAGGCCTCCAAAACAACAATTTTAACACATTTGGGGTTTGGGTTAGGGTTAGTGTTTGGGTTAGGGTCAGGGTTAAGGTTAGGGTTAAGGTTAGGGTTTGGGTTAGGGTTAGGGTTTGGGTTAGGGTCAGGGTTAAGGTTAGTGTTAAGGTTAGGGTTTGGGTTAGGGTTAGGGTTTGGGTTAGGGTCAGGGTTAAGGTTAGTGTTAAGGTTAGGGTTAGGGTTAGGGTTAGGGTTTGGGTTAGGGTTAGTGTTAGGGTTAGTGTTTGGGTTAGGGTTAGGGTCAGGGTTAAGGTTAGTGTTTGGGTTAGGGTTAGGGTTAGTGTTTGGGTTAGGGTTAAGGTTAGGGTTTGGGTTAGTGTTTGGGTTAGGGTTAGGGTCAGGGTTAAGGTTAGTGTTTGGGTTAGGGTTAGGGTTAGGGTTAGGGGTTAGGGTTAGGGTCAGGGTCAGGGTTAGGGTCAGGGTTTGGGACATGGTAGTGTACTTTGGCGAGGGTAAGTGAGGTGCCCTTTCTCTCTTCTGCGCATGTCTGCCCTTTTTTGTGACTGCGCATGCGTCAGAAATTTCAAAAAATATTTCTAAGTCCAGAGTATGAAAAGTGCCTTTGACTTCAATCTTCAAACAGATGTAGAATGGATTTGAATAGAGATATTTTTATAAAGTTAACTGTTCCTAAAAGATAGAGAAGCAATCTAGAGAATGAAAACGTATTGGTATCACTGAAATGTACGGCCGCACCCTCCGACCTCACTGAAGAAACGTTTGTGGGAGAGTAAAGCCTAACCCCAAGTTAACCCCAACTCCTAAACTACAACAGATAAAGACTTGCGGTCTTCACTACAAGCTTAATTGTCGAAAAGTACTACCCCTAACGGGGCAGATTTTTTAACGGCAAGCCAATCGCAGCAGAGGATCATGTTGAAATATTGAAAAGATAGACTTTGAAAAGTACCAAAAACCATAACCCGACCCCCCATCCCTCCAAAATTGTGATTTTTGAGAAGTTTGTGGAAAAACTTAATACGAAAATCCAATCGGTTACCCTCCTAGACTTACCCTTTCCGAGATGGAGTAAGGCCTCCAAAACAACAATTTTAACACATTTGGGGTTTGGGTTAGGGTTAGTGTTTGGGTTAGGGTCAGGGTTAAGGTTAGGGTTAAGGTTAGGGTTTGGGTTAGGGTTAGGGTTTGGGTTAGGGTCAGGGTTAAGGTTAGTGTTAAGGTTAGGGTTTGGGTTAGGGTTAGGGTTTGGGTTAGGGTCAGGGTTAAGGTTAGTGTTAAGGTTAGGGTTAGGGTTAGGGTTAGGGTTTGGGTTAGGGTTAGTGTTAGGGTTAGTGTTTGGGTTAGGGTTAGGGTCAGGGTTAAGGTTAGTGTTTGGGTTAGGGTTAGGGTTAGTGTTTGGGTTAGGGTTAAGGTTAGGGTTTGGGTTAGTGTTTGGGTTAGGGTTAGGGTCAGGGTTAAGGTTAGTGTTTGGGTTAGGGTTAGGGTTAGGGTTAGGGGTTAGGGTTAGGGTCAGGGTCAGGGTTAGGGTCAGGGTTTGGGACATGGTAGTGTACTTTGGCGAGGGTTAGTGAGGTGCCCTTTCTCTCTTCTGCGCATGTCTGCCCTTTTTTGTGACTGCGCATGCGTCAGAAATTTCAAAAAATATTTCTAAGTCCAGAGTATGAAAAGTGCCTTTGACTTCAATCTTCAAACAGATGTAGAATGGATTTGAATAGAGATATTTTTATAAAGTTAACTGTTCCTAAAAGATAGAGAAGCAATCTAGAGAATGAAAACGTATTGGTATCACTGAAATGTACGGCCGCACCCTCCGACCTCACTGAAGAAACGTTTGTGGGAGAGTAAAGCCTAACCCCAAGTTAACCCCAACTCCTAAACTACAACAGATAAAGACTTGCGGTCTTCACTACAAGCTTAATTGTCGAAAAGTACTACCCCTAATGGGGCAGATTTTTTAACGGCAAGCCAATCGCAGCAGAGGATCATGTTGAAATATTGAAAAGATAGACTTTGAAAAGTACCAAAAACCATAACCCGACCCCCCATCCCTCCAAAATTGTGATTTTTGAGAAGTTTGTGGAAAAACTTAATACGAAAATCCAATCGGTTACCCTCCTAGACTTACCCTTTCCGAGATGGAGTAAGGCCTCCAAAACAACAATTTTAACACATTTGGGGTTTGGGTTAGGGTTAGTGTTTGGGTTAGGGTCAGGGTTAAGGTTAGGGTTAAGGTTAGGGTTTGGGTTAGGGTTAGGGTTTGGGTTAGGGTCAGGGTTAAGGTTAGTGTTAAGGTTAGGGTTTGGGTTAGGGTTAGGGTTTGGGTTAGGGTCAGGGTTAAGGTTAGTGTTAAGGTTAGGGTTAGGGTTAGGGTTAGGGTTTGGGTTAGGGTTAGTGTTAGGGTTAGTGTTTGGGTTAGGGTTAGGGTCAGGGTTAAGGTTAGTGTTTGGGTTAGGGTTAGGGTTAGTGTTTGGGTTAGGGTTAAGGTTAGGGTTTGGGTTAGTGTTTGGGTTAGGGTTAGGGTCAGGGTTAAGGTTAGTGTTTGGGTTAGGGTTAGGGTTAGGGTTAGGGGTTAGGGTTAGGGTCAGGGTCAGGGTTAGGGTCAGGGTTTGGGACATGGTAGTGTACTTTGGCGAGGGTTAGTGAGGTGCCCTTTCTCTCTTCTGCGCATGTCTGCCCTTTTTTGTGACTGCGCATGCGTCAGAAATTTCAAAAAATATTTCTAAGTCCAGAGTATGAAAAGTGCCTTTGACTTCAATCTTCAAACAGATGTAGAATGGATTTGAATAGAGATATTTTTATAAAGTTAACTGTTCCTAAAAGATAGAGAAGCAATCTAGAGAATGAAAACGTATTGGTATCACTGAAATGTACGGCCGCACCCTCCGACCTCACTGAAGAAACGTTTGTGGGAGAGTAAAGCCTAACCCCAAGTTAACCCCAACTCCTAAACTACAACAGATAAAGACTTGCGGTCTTCACTACAAGCTTAATTGTCGAAAAGTACTACCCCTAACGGGGCAGATTTTTTAACGGCAAGCCAATCGCAGCAGAGGATCATGTTGAAATATTGAAAAGATAGACTTTGAAAAGTACCAAAAACCATAACCCGACCCCCCATCCCTCCAAAATTGTGATTTTTGAGAAGTTTGTGGAAAAACTTAATACGAAAATCCAATCGGTTACCCTCCTAGACTTACCCTTTCCGAGATGGAGTAAGGCCTCCAAAACAACAATTTTAACACATTTGGGGTTTGGGTTAGGGTTAGTGTTTGGGTTAGGGTCAGGGTTAAGGTTAGGGTTAAGGTTAGGGTTTGGGTTAGGGTTAGGGTTTGGGTTAGGGTCAGGGTTAAGGTTAGTGTTAAGGTTAGGGTTTGGGTTAGGGTTAGGGTTTGGGTTAGGGTCAGGGTTAAGGTTAGTGTTAAGGTTAGGGTTAGGGTTAGGGTTAGGGTTTGGGTTAGGGTTAGTGTTAGGGTTAGTGTTTGGGTTAGGGTTAGGGTCAGGGTTAAGGTTAGTGTTTGGGTTAGGGTTAGGGTTAGTGTTTGGGTTAGGGTTAAGGTTAGGGTTTGGGTTAGTGTTTGGGTTAGGGTTAGGGTCAGGGTTAAGGTTAGTGTTTGGGTTAGGGTTAGGGTTAGGGTTAGGGGTTAGGGTTAGGGTCAGGGTCAGGGTTAGGGTCAGGGTTTGGGACATGGTAGTGTACTTTGGCGAGGGTTAGTGAGGTGCCCTTTCTCTCTTCTGCGCATGTCTGCTCTTTTTTGTGACTGCGCATGCGTCAGAAATTTCAAAAAATATTTCTAAGTCCAGAGTATGAAAAGTGCCTTTGACTTCAATCTTCAAACAGATGTAGAATGGATTTGAATAGAGATATTTTTATAAAGTTAACTGTTCCTAAAAGATAGAGAAGCAATCTAGAGAATGAAAACGTATTGGTATCACTGAAATGTACGGCCGCACCCTCCGACCTCACTGAAGAAACGTTTGTGGGAGAGTAAAGCCTAACCCCAAGTTAACCCCAACTCCTAAACTACAACAGATAAAGACTTGCGGTCTTCACTACAAGCTTAATTGTCGAAAAGTACTACCCCTAACGGGGCAGATTTTTTAACGGCAAGCCAATCGCAGCAGAGGATCATGTTGAAATATTGAAAAGATAGACTTTGAAAAGTACCAAAAACCATAACCCGACCCCCCATCCCTCCAAAATTGTGATTTTTGAGAAGTTTGTGGAAAAACTTAATACGAAAATCCAATCGGTTACCCTCCTAGACTTACCCTTTCCGAGATGGAGTAAGGCCTCCAAAACAACAATTTTAACACATTTGGGGTTTGGGTTAGGGTTAGTGTTTGGGTTAGGGTCAGGGTTAAGGTTAGGGTTAAGGTTAGGGTTTGGGTTAGGGTTAGGGTTTGGGTTAGGGTCAGGGTTAAGGTTAGTGTTAAGGTTAGGGTTTGGGTTAGGGTTAGGGTTTGGGTTAGGGTCAGGGTTAAGGTTAGTGTTAAGGTTAGGGTTAGGGTTAGGGTTAGGGTTTGGGTTAGGGTTAGTGTTAGGGTTAGTGTTTGGGTTAGGGTTAGGGTCAGGGTTAAGGTTAGTGTTTGGGTTAGGGTTAGGGTTAGTGTTTGGGTTAGGGTTAAGGTTAGGGTTTGGGTTAGTGTTTGGGTTAGGGTTAGGGTCAGGGTTAAGGTTAGTGTTTGGGTTAGGGTTAGGGTTAGGGTTAGGGGTTAGGGTTAGGGTCAGGGTCAGGGTTAGGGTCAGGGTTTGGGACATGGTAGTGTACTTTGGCGAGGGTTAGTGAGGTGCCCTTTCTCTCTTCTGCGCATGTCTGCCCTTTTTTGTGACTGCGCATGCGTCAGAAATTTCAAAAAATATTTCTAAGTCCAGAGTATGAAAAGTGCCTTTGACTTCAATCTTCAAACAGATGTAGAATGGATTTGAATAGAGATATTTTTATAAAGTTAACTGTTCCTAAAAGATAGAGAAGCAATCTAGAGAATGAAAACGTATTGGTATCACTGAAATGTACGGCCGCACCCTCCGACCTCACTGAAGAAACGTTTGTGGGAGAGTAAAGCCTAACCCCAAGTTAACCCCAACTCCTAAACTACAACAGATAAAGACTTGCGGTCTTCACTACAAGCTTAATTGTCGAAAAGTACTATCCCTAACGGGGCAGATTTTTTAACGGCAAGCCAATCGCAGCAGAGGATCATGTTGAAATATTGAAAAGATAGACTTTGAAAAGTACCAAAAACCATAACCCGACCCCCCATCCCTCCAAAATTGTGATTTTTGAGAAGTTTGTGGAAAAACTTAATACGAAAATCCAATCGGTTACCCTCCTAGACTTACCCTTTCCGAGATGGAGTAAGGCCTCCAAAACAACAATTTTAACACATTTGGGGTTTGGGTTAGGGTTAGTGTTTGGGTTAGGGTCAGGGTTAAGGTTAGGGTTAAGGTTAGGGTTTGGGTTAGGGTTAGGGTTTGGGTTAGGGTCAGGGTTAAGGTTAGTGTTAAGGTTAGGGTTTGGGTTAGGGTTAGGGTTTGGGTTAGGGTCAGGGTTAAGGTTAGTGTTAAGGTTAGGGTTAGGGTTAGGGTTAGGGTTTGGGTTAGGGTTAGTGTTAGGGTTAGTGTTTGGGTTAGGGTTAGGGTCAGGGTTAAGGTTAGTGTTTGGGTTAGGGTTAGGGTTAGTGTTTGGGTTAGGGTTAAGGTTAGGGTTTGGGTTAGTGTTTGGGTTAGGGTTAGGGTCAGGGTTAAGGTTAGTGTTTGGGTTAGGGTTAGGGTTAGGGTTAGGGGTTAGGGTTAGGGTCAGGGTCAGGGTTAGGGTCAGGGTTTGGGACATGGTAGTGTACTTTGGCGAGGGTTAGTGAGGTGCCCTTTCTCTCTTCTGCGCATGTCTGCCCTTTTTTGTGACTGCGCATGCGTCAGAAATTTCAAAAAATATTTCTAAGTCCAGAGTATGAAAAGTGCCTTTGACTTCAATCTTCAAACAGATGTAGAATGGATTTGAATAGAGATATTTTTATAAAGTTAACTGTTCCTAAAAGATAGAGAAGCAATCTAGAGAATGAAAACGTATTGGTATCACTGAAATGTACGGCCGCACCCTCCGACCTCACTGAAGAAACGTTTGTGGGAGAGTAAAGCCTAACCCCAAGTTAACCCCAACTCCTAAACTACAACAGATAAAGACTTGCGGTCTTCACTACAAGCTTAATTGTCGAAAAGTACTACCCCTAACGGGGCAGATTTTTTAACGGCAAGCCAATCGCAGCAGAGGATCATGTTGAAATATTGAAAAGATAGACTTTGAAAAGTACCAAAAACCATAACCCGACCCCCCATCCCTCCAAAATTGTGATTTTTGAGAAGTTTGTGGAAAAACTTAATACGAAAATCCAATCGGTTACCCTCCTAGACTTACCCTTTCCGAGATGGAGTAAGGCCTCCAAAACAACAATTTTAACACATTTGGGGTTTGGGTTAGGGTTAGTGTTTGGGTTAGGGTCAGGGTTAAGGTTAGGGTTAAGGTTAGGGTTTGGGTTAGGGTTAGGGTTTGGGTTAGGGTCAGGGTTAAGGTTAGTGTTAAGGTTAGGGTTTGGGTTAGGGTTAGGGTTTGGGTTAGGGTCAGGGTTAAGGTTAGTGTTAAGGTTAGGGTTAGGGTTAGGGTTAGGGTTTGGGTTAGGGTTAGTGTTAGGGTTAGTGTTTGGGTTAGGGTTAGGGTCAGGGTTAAGGTTAGTGTTTGGGTTAGGGTTAGGGTTAGTGTTTGGGTTAGGGTTAAGGTTAGGGTTTGGGTTAGTGTTTGGGTTAGGGTTAGGGTCAGGGTTAAGGTTAGTGTTTGGGTTAGGGTTAGGGTTAGGGTTAGGGGTTAGGGTTAGGGTCAGGGTCAGGGTTAGGGTCAGGGTTTGGGACATGGTAGTGTACTTTGGCGAGGGTAAGTGAGGTGCCCTTTCTCTCTTCTGCGCATGTCTGCCCTTTTTTGTGACTGCGCATGCGTCAGAAATTTCAAAAAATATTTCTAAGTCCAGAGTATGAAAAGTGCCTTTGACTTCAATCTTCAAACAGATGTAGAATGGATTTGAATAGAGATATTTTTATAAAGTTAACTGTTCCTAAAAGATAGAGAAGCAATCTAGAGAATGAAAACGTGTTGGTATCACTGAAATGTACGGCCGCACCCTCCGACCTCACTGAAGAAACGTTTGTGGGAGAGTAAAGCCTAACCCCAAGTTAACCCCAACTCCTAAACTACAACAGATAAAGACTTGCGGTCTTCACTACAAGCTTAATTGTCGAAAAGTACTACCCCTAACGGGGCAGATTTTTTAACGGCAAGCCAATCGCAGCAGAGGATCATGTTGAAATATTGAAAAGATAGACTTTGAAAAGTACCAAAAACCATAACCCGACCCCCCATCCCTCCAAAATTGTGATTTTTGAGAAGTTTGTGGAAAAACTTAATACGAAAATCCAATCGGTTACCCTCCTAGACTTACCCTTTCCGAGATGGAGTAAGGCCTCCAAAACAACAATTTTAACACATTTGGGGTTTGGGTTAGGGTTAGTGTTTGGGTTAGGGTCAGGGTTAAGGTTAGGGTTAAGGTTAGGGTTTGGGTTAGGGTTAGGGTTTGGGTTAGGGTCAGGGTTAAGGTTAGTGTTAAGGTTAGGGTTTGGGTTAGGGTTAGGGTTTGGGTTAGGGTCAGGGTTAAGGTTAGTGTTAAGGTTAGGGTTAGGGTTAGGGTTAGGGTTTGGGTTAGGGTTAGTGTTAGGGTTAGTGTTTGGGTTAGGGTTAGGGTCAGGGTTAAGGTTAGTGTTTGGGTTAGGGTTAGGGTTAGTGTTTGGGTTAGGGTTAAGGTTAGGGTTTGGGTTAGTGTTTGGGTTAGGGTTAGGGTCAGGGTTAAGGTTAGTGTTTGGGTTAGGGTTAGGGTTAGGGTTAGGGGTTAGGGTTAGGGTCAGGGTCAGGGTTAGGGTCAGGGTTTGGGACATGGTAGTGTACTTTGGCGAGGGTTAGTGAGGTGCCCTTTCTCTCTTCTGCGCATGTCTGCCCTTTTTTGTGACTGCGCATGCGTCAGAAATTTCAAAAAATATTTCTAAGTCCAGAGTATGAAAAGTGCCTTTGACTTCAATCTTCAAACAGATGTAGAATGGATTTGAATAGAGATATTTTTATAAAGTTAACTGTTCCTAAAAGATAGAGAAGCAATCTAGAGAATGAAAACGTATTGGTATCACTGAAATGTACGGCCGCACCCTCCGACCTCACTGAAGAAACGTTTGTGGGAGAGTAAAGCCTAACCCCAAGTTAACCCCAACTCCTAAACTACAACAGATAAAGACTTGCGGTCTTCACTACAAGCTTAATTGTCGAAAAGTACTACCCCTAACGGGGCAGATTTTTTAACGGCAAGCCAATCGCAGCAGAGGATCATGTTGAAATATTGAAAAGATAGACTTTGAAAAGTACCAAAAACCATAACCCGACCCCCCATCCCTCCAAAATTGTGATTTTTGAGAAGTTTGTGGAAAAACTTAATACGAAAATCCAATCGGTTACCCTCCTAGACTTACCCTTTCCGAGATGGAGTAAGGCCTCCAAAACAACAATTTTAACACATTTGGGGTTTGGGTTAGGGTTAGTGTTTGGGTTAGGGTCAGGGTTAAGGTTAGGGTTAAGGTTAGGGTTTGGGTTAGGGTTAGGGTTTGGGTTAGGGTCAGGGTTAAGGTTAGTGTTAAGGTTAGGGTTTGGGTTAGGGTTAGGGTTTGGGTTAGGGTCAGGGTTAAGGTTAGTGTTAAGGTTAGGGTTAGGGTTAGGGTTAGGGTTTGGGTTAGGGTTAGTGTTAGGGTTAGTGTTTGGGTTAGGGTTAGGGTCAGGGTTAAGGTTAGTGTTTGGGTTAGGGTTAGGGTTAGTGTTTGGGTTAGGGTTAAGGTTAGGGTTTGGGTTAGTGTTTGGGTTAGGGTTAGGGTCAGGGTTAAGGTTAGTGTTTGGGTTAGGGTTAGGGTTAGGGTTAGGGGTTAGGGTTAGGGTCAGGGTCAGGGTTAGGGTCAGGGTTTGGGACATGGTAGTGTACTTTGGCGAGGGTTAGTGAGGTGCCCTTTCTCTCTTCTGCGCATGTCTGCCCTTTTTTGTGACTGCGCATGCGTCAGAAATTTCAAAAAATATTTCTAAGTCCAGAGTATGAAAAGTGCCTTTGACTTCAATCTTCAAACAGATGTAGAATGGATTTGAATAGAGATATTTTTATAAAGTTAACTGTTCCTAAAAGATAGAGAAGCAATCTAGAGAATGAAAACGTATTGGTATCACTGAAATGTACGGCCGCACCCTCCGACCTCACTGAAGAAACGTTTGTGGGAGAGTAAAGCCTAACCCCAAGTTAACCCCAACTCCTAAACTACAACAGATAAAGACTTGCGGTCTTCACTACAAGCTTAATTGTCGAAAAGTACTATCCCTAACGGGGCAGATTTTTTAACGGCAAGCCAATCGCAGCAGAGGATCATGTTGAAATATTGAAAAGATAGACTTTGAAAAGTACCAAAAACCATAACCCGACCCCCCATCCCTCCAAAATTGTGATTTTTGAGAAGTTTGTGGAAAAACTTAATACGAAAATCCAATCGGTTACCCTCCTAGACTTACCCTTTCCGAGATGGAGTAAGGCCTCCAAAACAACAATTTTAACACATTTGGGGTTTGGGTTAGGGTTAGTGTTTGGGTTAGGGTCAGGGTTAAGGTTAGGGTTAAGGTTAGGGTTTGGGTTAGGGTTAGGGTTTGGGTTAGGGTCAGGGTTAAGGTTAGTGTTAAGGTTAGGGTTTGGGTTAGGGTTAGGGTTTGGGTTAGGGTCAGGGTTAAGGTTAGTGTTAAGGTTAGGGTTAGGGTTAGGGTTAGGGTTTGGGTTAGGGTTAGTGTTAGGGTTAGTGTTTGGGTTAGGGTTAGGGTCAGGGTTAAGGTTAGTGTTTGGGTTAGGGTTAGGGTTAGTGTTTGGGTTAGGGTTAAGGTTAGGGTTTGGGTTAGTGTTTGGGTTAGGGTTAGGGTCAGGGTTAAGGTTAGTGTTTGGGTTAGGGTTAGGGTTAGGGTTAGGGGTTAGGGTTAGGGTCAGGGTCAGGGTTAGGGTCAGGGTTTGGGACATGGTAGTGTACTTTGGCGAGGGTTAGTGAGGTGCCCTTTCTCTCTTCTGCGCATGTCTGCCCTTTTTTGTGACTGCGCATGCGTCAGAAATTTCAAAAAATATTTCTAAGTCCAGAGTATGAAAAGTGCCTTTGACTTCAATCTTCAAACAGATGTAGAATGGATTTGAATAGAGATATTTTTATAAAGTTAACTGTTCCTAAAAGATAGAGAAGCAATCTAGAGAATGAAAACGTATTGGTATCACTGAAATGTACGGCCGCACCCTCCGACCTCACTGAAGAAACGTTTGTGGGAGAGTAAAGCCTAACCCCAAGTTAACCCCAACTCCTAAACTACAACAGATAAAGACTTGCGGTCTTCACTACAAGCTTAATTGTCAAAAAGTACTACCCCTAACGGGGCAGATTTTTTAACGGCAAGCCAATCGCAGCAGAGGATCATGTTGAAATATTGAAAAGATAGACTTTGAAAAGTACCAAAAACCATAACCCGACCCCCCATCCCTCCAAAATTGTGATTTTTGAGAAGTTTGTGGAAAAACTTAATACGAAAATCCAATCGGTTACCCTCCTAGACTTACCCTTTCCGAGATGGAGTAAGGCCTCCAAAACAACAATTTTAACACATTTGGGGTTTGGGTTAGGGTTAGTGTTTGGGTTAGGGTCAGGGTTAAGGTTAGGGTTAAGGTTAGGGTTTGGGTTAGGGTTAGGGTTTGGGTTAGGGTCAGGGTTAAGGTTAGTGTTAAGGTTAGGGTTTGGGTTAGGGTTAGGGTTTGGGTTAGGGTCAGGGTTAAGGTTAGTGTTAAGGTTAGGGTTAGGGTTAGGGTTAGGGTTTGGGTTAGGGTTAGTGTTAGGGTTAGTGTTTGGGTTAGGGTTAGGGTCAGGGTTAAGGTTAGTGTTTGGGTTAGGGTTAGGGTTAGTGTTTGGGTTAGGGTTAAGGTTAGGGTTTGGGTTAGTGTTTGGGTTAGGGTTAGGGTCAGGGTTAAGGTTAGTGTTTGGGTTAGGGTTAGGGTTAGGGTTAGGGGTTAGGGTTAGGGTCAGGGTCAGGGTTAGGGTCAGGGTTTGGGACATGGTAGTGTACTTTGGCGAGGGTTAGTGAGGTGCCCTTTCTCTCTTCTGCGCATGTCTGCCCTTTTTTGTGACTGCGCATGCGTCAGAAATTTCAAAAAATATTTCTAAGTCCAGAGTATGAAAAGTGCCTTTGACTTCAATCTTCAAACAGATGTAGAATGGATTTGAATAGAGATATTTTTATAAAGTTAACTGTTCCTAAAAGATAGAGAAGCAATCTAGAGAATGAAAACGTATTGGTATCACTGAAATGTACGGCCGCACCCTCCGACCTCACTGAAGAAACGTTTGTGGGAGAGTAAAGCCTAACCCCAAGTTAACCCCAACTCCTAAACTACAACAGATAAAGACTTGCGGTCTTCACTACAAGCTTAATTGTCGAAAAGTACTACCCCTAACGGGGCAGATTTTTTAACGGCAAGCCAATCGCAGCAGAGGATCATGTTGAAATATTGAAAAGATAGACTTTGAAAAGTACCAAAAACCATAACCCGACCCCCCATCCCTCCAAAATTGTGATTTTTGAGAAGTTTGTGGAAAAACTTAATACGAAAATCCAATCGGTTACCCTCCTAGACTTACCCTTTCCGAGATGGAGTAAGGCCTCCAAAACAACAATTTTAACACATTTGGGGTTTGGGTTAGGGTTAGTGTTTGGGTTAGGGTCAGGGTTAAGGTTAGGGTTAAGGTTAGGGTTTGGGTTAGGGTTAGGGTTTGGGTTAGGGTCAGGGTTAAGGTTAGTGTTAAGGTTAGGGTTTGGGTTAGGGTTAGGGTTTGGGTTAGGGTCAGGGTTAAGGTTAGTGTTAAGGTTAGGGTTAGGGTTAGGGTTAGGGTTTGGGTTAGGGTTAGTGTTAGGGTTAGTGTTTGGGTTAGGGTTAGGGTCAGGGTTAAGGTTAGTGTTTGGGTTAGGGTTAGGGTTAGTGTTTGGGTTAGGGTTAAGGTTAGGGTTTGGGTTAGTGTTTGGGTTAGGGTTAGGGTCAGGGTTAAGGTTAGTGTTTGGGTTAGGGTTAGGGTTAGGGTTAGGGGTTAGGGTTAGGGTCAGGGTCAGGGTTAGGGTCAGGGTTTGGGACATGGTAGTGTACTTTGGCGAGGGTTAGTGAGGTGCCCTTTCTCTCTTCTGCGCATGTCTGCCCTTTTTTGTGACTGCGCATGCGTCAGAAATTTCAAAAAATATTTCTAAGTCCAGAGTATGAAAAGTGCCTTTGACTTCAATCTTCAAACAGATGTAGAATGGATTTGAATAGAGATATTTTTATAAAGTTAACTGTTCCTAAAAGATAGAGAAGCAATCTAGAGAATGAAAACGTATTGGTATCACTGAAATGTACGGCCGCACCCTCCGACCTCACTGAAGAAACGTTTGTGGGAGAGTAAAGCCTAACCCCAAGTTAACCCCAACTCCTAAACTACAACAGATAAAGACTTGCGGTCTTCACTACAAGCTTAATTGTCGAAAAGTACTATCCCTAACGGGGCAGATTTTTTAACGGCAAGCCAATCGCAGCAGAGGATCATGTTGAAATATTGAAAAGATAGACTTTGAAAAGTACCAAAAACCATAACCCGACCCCCCATCCCTCCAAAATTGTGATTTTTGAGAAGTTTGTGGAAAAACTTAATACGAAAATCCAATCGGTTACCCTCCTAGACTTACCCTTTCCGAGATGGAGTAAGGCCTCCAAAACAACAATTTTAACACATTTGGGGTTTGGGTTAGGGTTAGTGTTTGGGTTAGGGTCAGGGTTAAGGTTAGGGTTAAGGTTAGGGTTTGGGTTAGGGTTAGGGTTTGGGTTAGGGTCAGGGTTAAGGTTAGTGTTAAGGTTAGGGTTTGGGTTAGGGTTAGGGTTTGGGTTAGGGTCAGGGTTAAGGTTAGTGTTAAGGTTAGGGTTAGGGTTAGGGTTAGGGTTTGGGTTAGGGTTAGTGTTAGGGTTAGTGTTTGGGTTAGGGTTAGGGTCAGGGTTAAGGTTAGTGTTTGGGTTAGGGTTAGGGTTAGTGTTTGGGTTAGGGTTAAGGTTAGGGTTTGGGTTAGTGTTTGGGTTAGGGTTAGGGTCAGGGTTAAGGTTAGTGTTTGGGTTAGGGTTAGGGTTAGGGTTAGGGGTTAGGGTTAGGGTCAGGGTCAGGGTTAGGGTCAGGGTTTGGGACATGGTAGTGTACTTTGGCGAGGGTTAGTGAGGTGCCCTTTCTCTCTTCTGCGCATGTCTGCCCTTTTTTGTGACTGCGCATGCGTCAGAAATTTCAAAAAATATTTCTAAGTCCAGAGTATGAAAAGTGCCTTTGACTTCAATCTTCAAACAGATGTAGAATGGATTTGAATAGAGATATTTTTATAAAGTTAACTGTTCCTAAAAGATAGAGAAGCAATCTAGAGAATGAAAACGTATTGGTATCACTGAAATGTACGGCCGCACCCTCCGACCTCACTGAAGAAACGTTTGTGGGAGAGTAAAGCCTAACCCCAAGTTAACCCCAACTCCTAAACTACAACAGATAAAGACTTGCGGTCTTCACTACAAGCTTAATTGTCGAAAAGTACTACCCCTAACGGGGCAGATTTTTTAACGGCAAGCCAATCGCAGCAGAGGATCATGTTGAAATATTGAAAAGATAGACTTTGAAAAGTACCAAAAACCATAACCCGACCCCCCATCCCTCCAAAATTGTGATTTTTGAGAAGTTTGTGGAAAAACTTAATACGAAAATCCAATCGGTTACCCTCCTAGACTTACCCTTTCCGAGATGGAGTAAGGCCTCCAAAACAACAATTTTAACACATTTGGGGTTTGGGTTAGGGTTAGTGTTTGGGTTAGGGTCAGGGTTAAGGTTAGGGTTAAGGTTAGGGTTTGGGTTAGGGTTAGGGTTTGGGTTAGGGTCAGGGTTAAGGTTAGTGTTAAGGTTAGGGTTTGGGTTAGGGTTAGGGTTTGGGTTAGGGTCAGGGTTAAGGTTAGTGTTAAGGTTAGGGTTAGGGTTAGGGTTAGGGTTTGGGTTAGGGTTAGTGTTAGGGTTAGTGTTTGGGTTAGGGTTAGGGTCAGGGTTAAGGTTAGTGTTTGGGTTAGGGTTAGGGTTAGTGTTTGGGTTAGGGTTAAGGTTAGGGTTTGGGTTAGTGTTTGGGTTAGGGTTAGGGTCAGGGTTAAGGTTAGTGTTTGGGTTAGGGTTAGGGTTAGGGTTAGGGGTTAGGGTTAGGGTCAGGGTCAGGGTTAGGGTCAGGGTTTGGGACATGGTAGTGTACTTTGGCGAGGGTTAGTGAGGTGCCCTTTCTCTCTTCTGCGCATGTCTGCCCTTTTTTGTGACTGCGCATGCGTCAGAAATTTCAAAAAATATTTCTAAGTCCAGAGTATGAAAAGTGCCTTTGACTTCAATCTTCAAACAGATGTAGAATGGATTTGAATAGAGATATTTTTATAAAGTTAACTGTTCCTAAAAGATAGAGAAGCAATCTAGAGAATGAAAACGTATTGGTATCACTGAAATGTACGGCCGCACCCTCCGACCTCACTGAAGAAACGTTTGTGGGAGAGTAAAGCCTAACCCCAAGTTAACCCCAACTCCTAAACTACAACAGATAAAGACTTGCGGTCTTCACTACAAGCTTAATTGTCGAAAAGTACTACCCCTAACGGGGCAGATTTTTTAACGGCAAGCCAATCGCAGCAGAGGATCATGTTGAAATATTGAAAAGATAGACTTTGAAAAGTACCAAAAACCATAACCCGACCCCCCATCCCTCCAAAATTGTGATTTTTGAGAAGTTTGTGGAAAAACTTAATACGAAAATCCAATCGGTTACCCTCCTAGACTTACCCTTTCCGAGATGGAGTAAGGCCTCCAAAACAACAATTTTAACACATTTGGGGTTTGGGTTAGGGTTAGTGTTTGGGTTAGGGTCAGGGTTAAGGTTAGGGTTAAGGTTAGGGTTTGGGTTAGGGTTAGGGTTTGGGTTAGGGTCAGGGTTAAGGTTAGTGTTAAGGTTAGGGTTTGGGTTAGGGTTAGGGTTTGGGTTAGGGTCAGGGTTAAGGTTAGTGTTAAGGTTAGGGTTAGGGTTAGGGTTAGGGTTTGGGTTAGGGTTAGTGTTAGGGTTAGTGTTTGGGTTAGGGTTAGGGTCAGGGTTAAGGTTAGTGTTTGGGTTAGGGTTAGGGTTAGTGTTTGGGTTAGGGTTAAGGTTAGGGTTTGGGTTAGTGTTTGGGTTAGGGTTAGGGTCAGGGTTAAGGTTAGTGTTTGGGTTAGGGTTAGGGTTAGGGTTAGGGGTTAGGGTTAGGGTCAGGGTCAGGGTTAGGGTCAGGGTTTGGGACATGGTAGTGTACTTTGGCGAGGGTTAGTGAGGTGCCCTTTCTCTCTTCTGCGCATGTCTGCCCTTTTTTGTGACTGCGCATGCGTCAGAAATTTCAAAAAATATTTCTAAGTCCAGAGTATGAAAAGTGCCTTTGACTTCAATCTTCAAACAGATGTAGAATGGATTTGAATAGAGATATTTTTATAAAGTTAACTGTTCCTAAAAGATAGAGAAGCAATCTAGAGAATGAAAACGTATTGGTATCACTGAAATGTACGGCCGCACCCTCCGACCTCACTGAAGAAACGTTTGTGGGAGAGTAAAGCCTAACCCCAAGTTAACCCCAACTCCTAAACTACAACAGATAAAGACTTGCGGTCTTCACTACAAGCTTAATTGTCGAAAAGTACTACCCCTAACGGGGCAGATTTTTTAACGGCAAGCCAATCGCAGCAGAGGATCATGTTGAAATATTGAAAAGATAGACTTTGAAAAGTACCAAAAACCATAACCCGACCCCCCATCCCTCCAAAATTGTGATTTTTGAGAAGTTTGTGGAAAAACTTAATACGAAAATCCAATCGGTTACCCTCCTAGACTTACCCTTTCCGAGATGGAGTAAGGCCTCCAAAACAACAATTTTAACACATTTGGGGTTTGGGTTAGGGTTAGTGTTTGGGTTAGGGTCAGGGTTAAGGTTAGGGTTAAGGTTAGGGTTTGGGTTAGGGTTAGGGTTTGGGTTAGGGTCAGGGTTAAGGTTAGTGTTAAGGTTAGGGTTTGGGTTAGGGTTAGGGTTTGGGTTAGGGTCAGGGTTAAGGTTAGTGTTAAGGTTAGGGTTAGGGTTAGGGT
Organism: Mytilus trossulus; assembly: GCF_036588685.1. NCBI lineage: Eukaryota > Metazoa > Mollusca > Bivalvia > Mytilida > Mytilidae > Mytilus > Mytilus trossulus. The sequence continues at coordinate 2,792,286 of NC_086383.1, read as the reverse complement.
TAGGGTTTGGGTTAGGGTTAGTGTTAGGGTTAGTGTTTGGGTTAGGGTTAGGGTCAGGGTTAAGGTTAGTGTTTGGGTTAGGGTTAGGGTTAGTGTTTGGGTTAGGGTTAAGGTTAGGGTTTGGGTTAGTGTTTGGGTTAGGGTTAGGGTCAGGGTTAAGGTTAGTGTTTGGGTTAGGGTTAGGGTTAGGGTTAGGGGTTAGGGTTAGGGTCAGGGTCAGGGTTAGGGTCAGGGTTTGGGACATGGTAGTGTACTTTGGCGAGGGTTAGTGAGGTGCCCTTTCTCTCTTCTGCGCATGTCTGCCCTTTTTTGTGACTGCGCATGCGTCAGAAATTTCAAAAAATATTTCTAAGTCCAGAGTATGAAAAGTGCCTTTGACTTCAATCTTCAAACAGATGTAGAATGGATTTGAATAGAGATATTTTTATAAAGTTAACTGTTCCTAAAAGATAGAGAAGCAATCTAGAGAATGAAAACGTATTGGTATCACTGAAATGTACGGCCGCACCCTCCGACCTCACTGAAGAAACGTTTGTGGGAGAGTAAAGCCTAACCCCAAGTTAACCCCAACTCCTAAACTACAACAGATAAAGACTTGCGGTCTTCACTACAAGCTTAATTGTCGAAAAGTACTACCCCTAACGGGGCAGATTTTTTAACGGCAAGCCAATCGCAGCAGAGGATCATGTTGAAATATTGAAAAGATAGACTTTGAAAAGTACCAAAAACCATAACCCGACCCCCCATCCCTCCAAAATTGTGATTTTTGAGAAGTTTGTGGAAAAACTTAATACGAAAATCCAATCGGTTACCCTCCTAGACTTACCCTTTCCGAGATGGAGTAAGGCCTCCAAAACAACAATTTTAACACATTTGGGGTTTGGGTTAGGGTTAGTGTTTGGGTTAGGGTCAGGGTTAAGGTTAGGGTTAAGGTTAGGGTTTGGGTTAGGGTTAGGGTTTGGGTTAGGGTCAGGGTTAAGGTTAGTGTTAAGGTTAGGGTTTGGGTTAGGGTTAGGGTTTGGGTTAGGGTCAGGGTTAAGGTTAGTGTTAAGGTTAGGGTTAGGGTTAGGGTTAGGGTTTGGGTTAGGGTTAGTGTTAGGGTTAGTGTTTGGGTTAGGGTTAGGGTCAGGGTTAAGGTTAGTGTTTGGGTTAGGGTTAGGGTTAGTGTTTGGGTTAGGGTTAAGGTTAGGGTTTGGGTTAGTGTTTGGGTTAGGGTTAGGGTCAGGGTTAAGGTTAGTGTTTGGGTTAGGGTTAGGGTTAGGGTTAGGGGTTAGGGTTAGGGTCAGGGTCAGGGTTAGGGTCAGGGTTTGGGACATGGTAGTGTACTTTGGCGAGGGTTAGTGAGGTGCCCTTTCTCTCTTCTGCGCATGTCTGCCCTTTTTTGTGACTGCGCATGCGTCAGAAATTTCAAAAAATATTTCTAAGTCCAGAGTATGAAAAGTGCCTTTGACTTCAATCTTCAAACAGATGTAGAATGGATTTGAATAGAGATATTTTTATAAAGTTAACTGTTCCTAAAAGATAGAGAAGCAATCTAGAGAATGAAAACGTATTGGTATCACTGAAATGTACGGCCGCACCCTCCGACCTCACTGAAGAAACGTTTGTGGGAGAGTAAAGCCTAACCCCAAGTTAACCCCAACTCCTAAACTACAACAGATAAAGACTTGCGGTCTTCACTACAAGCTTAATTGTCGAAAAGTACTACCCCTAACGGGGCAGATTTTTTAACGGCAAGCCAATCGCAGCAGAGGATCATGTTGAAATATTGAAAAGATA